>NC_074690.1:22075329-22375329 GCF_029448725.1 Salvelinus fontinalis | reverse complement strand
GATATATTGAAGCAACATCTCAAGACATCAGTCAGGAAGTTAAAGCTTGGTCGCAAATGGACAATGACCCCAAACATACTTCCAAAGTTGTGGCAAAATGGCTTAAGGACAACATAGTCAAGGTATTGGAGTGACCATCACAAAGCTCTGACCTCAATCCTATAGAGAATTTGTGGGCAGAACTGAAAAAGCGTGTGGGAACAAGGAGGCCTACAAACCTGACTCAGTTACACCAGCTGTGTCAGGAGGAATGGGCCAAAATTCACCCAACGTATTGTGGGAAGCTTGTGGAAGGTACCCAAAACATTTGACCCGTGTTTAACAATTTAAAGGCAACGCTACCAAATACTAGTAGAAAGAGGAGGAAGGGAAGCGCTTCTAAGGTACACTATAGTATATTTTGGTAGATAGGTGTTCTTTGGTAAAAGGTGTAAATTGGTCATCAAAAAGGAGGACCAAGGCACTCTTCATATAATTAATTAAAATGCCTTTATTAGTATGGCATGTTCAATAGAAACAAATTTGTTTGAAAACCGACACGTTTCGGCTGCATGGCCTTCGTCAGGGAGTACAGAAAAAGGAGAATACAATGTCCTCTTTTGAAAGGCTTTTCCAATTAGTCCTAATTAGAAGAGGGAGTGGTTACCAAATTGGACACACCTAGTAAGCAATAATATACACATGAAAAGGTGAAATACTGTAGCTATGTTATCATGAGCATACAACTCCAAGCTAGAAGCATCAGAACACCCAGAGAGGCAGTTCCAACCCTAACCATGACTGGGAGAAGTGTCCAGAACACAAAATCAATATATTCCACAGTACACTAGACCATAGCAAAACATGAACAACAGTCCAAACATAGCTGAGGGCAATTGAGCAAAATGTCCACTAGATGACAGCAAATGGACCCATCACAACCCTACAGGAAGGGTGAGAAATCCATATCTTCATTTAAACCAGGGTACTTAGTGGCCTGTAGTTTGTAAATCCAAAAACTTTCCCTTTGGTTTAACTGTTTAAGACGGTCCCCTTTTCTAATAGAGGCCGGAACATGATCAATAGCCATAGCTTGTAGGGAGGCAGGGTTGCCATGGTGTAAGGACTTGTAGTGCCTTCCCATGGGGTAGTCTTCATTGCCTACCCGTATGGCGTACTTGTGTTCCGCCAAGCGATCTTGAAGGCGTCTCTTTGTCCGTCCAATGTAGAACACCTTGCACTGTGGACATTCTAATCTATAGATGACATGAGTGGTTTTGCAGTTAATAAAATGCTTGAGGTAATACTCAATTTTAGAAGCTGTGTCAACAAAATACTTTTTCTGTGCAATATTACTGCAATGGTTGCACTGGTTACATTTAAAAGAGCCCTTGGGTTTGTGGTCAAGCCAAGTTTTTTGAGAGTCACCCGGAAGATAACTGTGGACTAATTTGTCATTTAGGGTAGGACATCTCTTAAAGCTTATGACTGGTGGTTCAGGAAAGACTTGGCGTAGTAGCGTATCACTGTGGATGATTCCCCAATTATTTTTAATGATTCTTTTAATGTTCTCTGCTTCAGTGCTGTATTTTGTAACAAAATACACTCTCTCTGATGTATCACGAGGCACTCCTCTTCGTAACAAGTTCTCTCTGTCAAATAATCCAGCCCTTATACCTGCATCTTTCAGGACCTGAACGCTGTAGCCCCGATCCAAAAAGCGATTCTCCAATTCAGCAGATTTGACACTGTAGTCTGTTTCCTGATCGCAAATTCTGCGGACTCTTTGGGATTGGCCATATGGAATATTCTCTTTTAGCCTTTTGGGGTGAAAGCTGTCTGCCCTCAGAATGGTATTCCCATCTGTAGGCTTCCTAAAGATTGATGTGTGCAAACAACCTTTGTCATTTTTACTAATGTCGAGGTCCAAAAAATGAATGTTATCCTTGCTGTATTCCATAGTTAGTTTGATGTTAGGGTTAATGCTGTTAAGGTATTGGTGGAAGGAAATAAATTCATCTTCTGAGCCGGACCAAAACAGGCAAACATCAATATAATAATAATAATCCCCAGTTTACAATTGGCTCATTCATCCCCCTCCTCTCCCCTGTAACTATTCCCCAGGTCGTTGCTGCAAATGAGAACGTGTTCTCAGTCAATTTACCTGGTAAAATAATGGTAAAATAAAATAAATAAATAAATATAGCGTCCCCACCATATAATCCGGTCAAAGAAATGGTTATTAGAAGGATCCAAAATGAAGTCATTTTCCCAAGTACAAACCAGCGTAGGAAGGGCTGTAGCAAGCTCCCATGGCACAGCTTCCTTTTTAGTCACCATGGATGTGGAGGATAACATTAATTTTTTGGACCTCGACATTAGTAAAAATGACAAAGGTTGTTTGCACACATCAATCTTTAGGAAGCCTACAGATGGGAATACCATTCTGAGGGCAGACAGCTTTCACCCCAAAAGGCTAAAAGAGAATATTCCATATGGCCAATCCCAAAGAGTCCGCAGAATTTGCGATCAGGAAACAGACTACAGTGTCAAATCTGCTGAATTGGAGAATCGCTTTTTGGATCGGGGCTACAGCGTTCAGGTCCTGAAAGATGCAGGTATAAGGGCTGGATTATTTGACAGAGAGAACTTGTTACGAAGAGGAGTGCCTCGTGATACATCAGAGAGAGTGTATTTTGTTGCAAAATACAGCACTGAAGCAGAGAACATTAAAAGAATCATTAAAAATAATTGGGGAATCATCCAAAGTGATACGCTACTACGCCAAGTCTTTCCTGAACCACCAGTCATTAGCTTTAAGAGATGACCTACCCTAAATGACAAATTAGTCCACAGTTATCTTCCGGGTGACTCAAAAAACTTGGCTTGACCACAAACCCAAGGGCTCTTTTAAATGTAACCAGTGCAACCATTGCAGTAATATTGCACAGAAAAAGTATTTTGTTGACACAGCTTCTAAAATGGAGTATTACCTCAAGCATTTTATTAACTGCAACACCACTCATGTCATCTATAGATTAGAATGTCCACAGTGCAAGGTGTTCTACATTGGACGGACAAAGAGACGCCTTCAAGATCGCTTGGCGGAACACAAGTACGCCATACGGGTATGCAATGAAGACTACCCCATGGGAAGGCACTACAAGTCCTTACACCATGGCAACCCTGCCTCCCTACAAGCTATGGCTATTGATCATGTTCCGGCCTCTATTAGAAAAGGGGACCGTCTTAAACAGTTAAACCAAAGGGAAAGTTTTTGGATTTACAAACTACAGGCCACTAAGTACCCTGGTTTAAATGAAGATATGGATTTCTCACCCTTCCTGTAGGGTTGTGATGGGTCCATTTGCTGTCATCTAGTGGACATTTTGCTCAATTGCCCTCAGCTATGTTTGGACTGTTGTTCATGTTTTGCTGTGGTCTAGTGTACTGTGGAATATATTGCTTTTTTGTTCTGGACACTTCTCCCAGTCATGGTTAGGGTTGGAACTGCCTCTCTGGGTGTTCTGATGCTTGGAGTTGTATGCTCATGATAACATAGCTACAGTATTTCACCTTTTCATGTGTATATTATTGCTTACTAGGTGTGTCCAATTTGGTAACCACTCCCTCTTCTAATTAGGGCTAATTGGAAAAGCCTTTCAAAAGAGGACATTGTATTCTCCTTTTTCTGTACTCCCTGACGAAGGCCATGCAGCCGAAACGCGTCGGTTTTCAAACAACTTTTTTTCTATTGAACATGCCATACTAATAAAGGCATTTTAATTAATTATATGAAGAGTGCCTTGGTCCTCCTTTCTTTTTGGCTACCAAATACTAATTGAGCGTATGTAAACTTCTGACCCACTGGGAATATGATGAAAGAAATAAAAGCTGAAATAAATCATTCTCTCTATTATTATTCTGACATTTCACATTCTTAAAATAAAGTGGTGATCTGAACTGACCTAAGGCAGGGAATTTTTACTAGGATTAAATGTCAGGAATTGTGAAAAACTGAGTTTAAATGTATTTAGCTAAGGTGTATTTAAACTTCTGACTTCAACTGTATGACTCAGATAAGCACTCATAGGTAACATGGGTGATCTGAATAGACTCCAGGGGGTCATCATGCATGTTTCATTCATCTCAGATTGTTACCATTACTTTCCACCCAGTTTGTTTGGTCTCTTAGCAACACAAGCTAAATGAGCAAAGTACTAAGGCGATGTCATTTACAAAATAGCCTCCAACACTCTACTCAGCAAATTGGATGCAGTCTATCACAGTGCCATCTGTTTTGTCTCCAAAGCCCCATATACTACCCACCACTGTGACCTGTATGTTCTCGTTGGCTGGCCCTCGCTTCATATTCGTCGCCAAACCCACTGGCTCCAGGTCATCTATAAGTCTTTGCTAGGTAAAGCCCCGCCTTATCTCAGCTCACTGGTCACCATAGTAGCACGCACCCGTAGCATGCGCTCCAGCAGCAGGTATATCTCACTGGTCACCTCCCAAAGCCAATTCCTCCTTTCTCTGCTGCCAATGACTGGAACGAACTGCAAAAATCACTGAAACTGGAGACTCATATCTCCCTCACTAGCTTTAAGCACCAGCTGTCAGAGCAGCTCACTAATCACCGCACCTGTACATAGCCCATCTGTAAATAGCCCATCCAACTACCTCATCACACATACTGTTATTTATTAAATTTATATTGCTCCTTTGCACCTCAGTATCTCTACTTGCCCATTCATCAACTGCACATCTATCACTCCAGTGTTTAATTGCTATATTGTCATTATTTTGCCACTATGGCCTATTTATTGCCTTACCTCCCTTTTCCTACCTCATTTGCACACACTGTATATAGACTTTTTCTACTGTTTTATTGACTGCATGTTTGTTTATTCCATGTGTAACTGTGTTGTTGTATGTGTCGCACTGCTTCGCTTTATCTTGGCCAGGTTGCAGTTGTAAATGAGAATTTGTTCTCAACTAGCCTACCTGGTTAAATAAAGGTGAAAAAAAAAATGTGTTACTGAGCTGAATGTGTTTTTATTTAGAAAAGAAAAATGAGACTATGATTTTTATATCTGTAGGAGCAGTATGACCAGACATGGGAAGGAGTTGACACAAGATGATGAGACCCTGAGATCACTTACATGGGAGAGCCAACACACCATGCATCCTGGCCAGTAACAAACCATGAGAAGTATGTCTACCGTAACATTTCAACACCGAATTGTCAATATTCAACACATGAAAGGTATATTCATGCTGTTCAGGTATTGGATTAATGCTTCACAATATAGGTCTATTGAATGTGTGAACAGCTAAGATATTAAATATACTGACATGAAATGTTGATATACTGTACCATTCCCCCTCCCAAGCTAACCAGCTGTGTGTGTCCCCTTGGTGAACCCCAGGTGTTCTCCTGATGCTGATGCTGTCAATCACATATACCCAGAGCCTCTCCTCATGTCCAGCCTCCTGTGTGGTGTGTTCTGAAGATGCTGTCATCTGTTACAAGCTCTCCAACATCCTAGGTAAGAAGGAGCATTGACTGCCGAGTTGAGATTAAGAAATATCACCCTCTACTAATGATCTATGATAGCATTCATTTGAACAAGATTTGTTGGAATGTCTTGTTCCACACTAGCCTATGGCTATCATAAAGACGCTGACTTTTTGTGCCAACACCTATCTGTGTAGCCAGCCCTATTAAAGCAGTAATGATTGACAACCAGGTTTGTGTTTTCTTCCACCTCTAGAGGCCCCTGAGACCACCAAGGCCATGATGCTGACCGACGGCTCCATCGTGTCCGTGGACCGCCACTTTCTGTCTGACATGTCCAGCATGACCGTGCTGTCCCTCAGCCACAACGCCATCACCACCATTACCCACGACGCCTTCCAGAACCTCACCGTCCTCCACACCCTCCTCCTGGACCACAACCACCTCTCCAGCCAGGCCCTGGGGAGGGACACTTTTTCCTGGCTGCCCAGGTTGGAGATCCTCAAGCTGGGGAACAATGCCCTCGGGGAAGTCAATGGCTCCTGGTTCCATGCCGCCGGGGCCCTGCGGACGCTGCAGCTGGAAGGGAACCGCCTCTCCAGGCTGGACGCCACCACCTTTGCCTCGGCAGACCTCCAGGGGCTGGAGACCTTGGATCTGTCCGATAATCTGATCACATATCTGGGGAGGGATAGCTTCCGGGGTCTGCTGGGGCTGCGTAGTCTGGATCTGTCCAGGAATCAGCTCCAGAGTGCCCCGCCAGAGGTGTTTTCGTACCTATCGCGGATGTCTAGTCTGAACCTGGAACTAAACTGGTGGAACTGTACATGTGAGCTGAGGAAGCTGGCGTCTTTCCTCACCAGCTATATGGAGGCTCCGGATAAGGTTATCTTCTGTTGCTTTTTTTCTTCTTTTCTTTTTATACTTTGATTTATTGTATTCCTTTTTTTACCAATATGTTTTATTATTTTGAATTAGGGCTAACACATATTTTGGCTGCCTGCAATTATTATAAGAAAGGTGCTTTATGGTATATGTTTTTTATGGTATATAAACTATATTGTATAAAAGGTGCTATGTAGATGTGTGTTATCGTTGTAACAGTATGATTACTATAATAACAACATTCTTGTTCAGGTACTGTTCAACGGGCGTAGGATGGTGTGTGTGAGTGCTGACAACCCGGCAGTGAAGACGGTGCTGGAGCTGACAGAGGCCAACTGTGTTCCAACAAATCAGAACATCACAGTGCAGGTTGAGGCTAGGAATGCCATCTCCTCTCAGCGTTATACCAGAGACCTGGCTCTGGCTGCAGCCTTCTGCTTTGCTGGTCAGTACCTCAGAAACTAGATCCTCCATGGCCACTTTCTAGCCGCACGTAACTTTTCTCTACTCAAATAGTGAAAAAATATATGAAATTGTATAGGACAATGTGACTTCTGTATCATGCAACTCCGTAAAGTGTATCAACACTTAAAGTAAAGACTGTTTATCATTTTATCACACTACATAAAGCTTAAGTCAGTCGGCTGTAACTCATAACTATGCTAATAACGTACAGGTGGCGTTGGACTCACCCTAGCTGTGGTGTACATTGTTTACTGCAAACTGGGGATGAACAAGAGCCTGAAGGTCTGGAGAGACAGGACTGGAGCTGAGGAGGATGAGAATGGGAGGACAGCTCCCACCCAAACAGTCACCCAGTGGGATCTGAGCAGGGAGAATGAGGCCCTACCTATGGCTCAAATGGGACTGGAAACCAAGCTGATCATTCCCAATAGCCACCTTCAGCCTTGGGACAGGGAGAGAGCCATGTTTGACCTGAGAATAGGCAAAGATGGCGGCCATTTTACATGCCCCCATTGTGGCCCTGCAGTCAGTGGGTCTGCAACGGAACAGGGGGTAGGAGATGGACACTTGGGGGCACCCCTGCACATGCTCAGACAAGGGGGAGGCCAGCCCAACAAGATGGAGAGTCTGGCCATGACAGATGAGAGCGACGAGAGGAAGAGACATGTGCCCCAACAAGTACTGATATCAAAGACAGAAGGTGAGCATGTTTTGATTTAATATTTCACTGCATAGACTGGATTAGGATTATATCAGTGATGAGACTATAGGCAGACACACACACACACACACACTGCATATGTCTAACTCTCTTTCCCTGTTGTCATTCACAGATCTAAGCGGTCAAAGGTCATTGGTCGGGCCACCACAGGGTCAGAGCAACCATATTCTTAGTCAGGAGGAGTTACTCTATCACCAGCAGAGTTTAAATATAAAAAGCCATGATGGTTCTAATGGCAACAACCAGCTATTGGGTGGCAGGAGTTACTATTCACCTGCACATAGAAACATGCCCACACATAAAAGTCTAAAAGATGAGATGGTAAGACCTGGAAATCACATAGGCCTTGACAACAGACCGTCAAAAATGGACTTCCAATCAGAGCATGGTAGAACTGTACCTGACTGTCAAACCCAAACCGTCAGCTGTGTGAACTGTTACAGAACCTATGAGTATGGACAGCCAGGGGAGAAAGTCAGAGATGTATTGTATGACAGCAGTGCAAGAGAATCTGCTGGGTATGATGGTTCTCCCAACCACAACCCACTTACAAGGCTAAACACCCGAAGGAGCATGAACTACAACCAGTCTAATATGGATATCTATGCAAAGCCTGCAAGCAATCAGAGGAGTGTGACTTTTGACTTGAAAAGATCTGGAGTGCATGTCGTTGATGTACAAAGGATGAACAATGACAGGGAAGATAAACATGACAGGATTAAAAGTTCTAGGAAACCGGAAAATGGTGATAAACAGATCCTGAGCTATGAAAGCATTGGACGATCTGTGAGGAGTAATGGTCTTGAAAGAGAGGACCACTCCAAAAGGCATAAACATAAAGCCCAGTCAGATGGTTTACTAAAAGTGAAGCTCAACCTTAACCCTCTTAAGAAAAGCAAGGTCCATCCAAGGAAAAACAACCACAAGAGACTAGAACAGGGCGATAGAGAAAGAACTGACTCCAAGAACCGAAAGCAACTGAAAATGAGGGATAAAGATGCCAAAGGCAAAAGGCACAACCAGGAAGAGTCTAAAGAAAAAACAGACAAATCCAATAAACGAAACTCGTCTCACAAAAACAAAGCCAATCGGTCATCCAAAAATAAATCTACCACCAGCAAGTCTAAAGAAACTGATGAAACTAATGAAAATCAAGAGGAAGAAGATCCAGTGCCACAGGAAAACAATACATCCTCCAAGGAAAAAAAGACAAATTCAAAATCAAAACATCAGGAGGGCTCGAATGGTGACCATTCCAAGAAGAGTAGAGCTGATTCATATCAGAAAACCGACGTCACACAAAATAAAACTGGAGGAGAAACAGAGGAATCTGGTGGAGCACCTATACCAAGTAATGTGAGTCCTTACCAGTCATACCTCAACGGAGCTGGTGGGAGTTCAGCCAATGGGCAACAGGTGGAAAAATACAGAAATGGACAGTGCCAAGCACCGATCCCTGAGGTGCCCCAACCCCCCGGTTACCTAGGCGATGGAGTGACTCTTCAGAGGACATTGAGTAGCCCACAACTGTCAGCTGCAAAGCCCCTCAAAGCAATGGAAAGGACTTCCAGTTACAGTAACCTTGCTGTCCAGGGAGGAAACTCTGTACTATTACAAAACACTGTAGCACCAAACACCATTTATGGTGGCAACTCACAGGCTCGAAATCTGAGTAGACAAGGCAGTTTAGGTCCGCCATCTTTACTGACTAACATCCCACCCACATCCCCACTATGTACAGACAATGCAGGGAGCTCACCTGTAAATCCACTGATTCAGCTGTTGTCACAGTCAGTTCGAGGCAACTCCAACCAGGGGGCCATGATCGGCTCTCAGCAAGCCCAGTTTCCAGTACCCCAAAGAGTGGGAGATCTTACTCTGCTTGCCCAGGGTCCTGGATCACTAAATGGGCAGAATATCTCTCAGCTTACTCAGGGTCCTGGATCACTAAATGGGCAGAATATCTCTCAGCTTGCTCAGGGTCCTGGATCACTAAATGGGCAGAATATGTCTCAGCTTGTTCAGGGTCCTGGATCACTAAATGGGCAGAATATGTCTCAGCTTGCTCAGGGTCCTGGATCACTAAATGGGCAGAATATGTCTCAGCTTGCTCAGGGTCCTGGATCACTAAATGAGCATAATATGTCTCAGCTTGCTCAGGGTCCCGGATCACTAAATGGGCAGAATATGTCTCAGCTTGCTCAGGGTCCTGGATCACTAAATGAGCATAATATGTCTCAGCTTGCTCAGGGTCCCGGATCACTAAATGGGCAGAATATGTCTCAGCTTGCTCAGGGTCCTGGATCACTAAATGAGCATAATATGTCTCAGCTTGCTCAGGGTCCTGGATCACTAAATGGGCAGAATATCTCTCAGCTTGCTCAGGGTCCCGGATCACTAAATGGGCAGAATATATCTCAGCTTGCTCAGGGTCCTGGATCACTAAATGGGCAGAATATATCTCAGCTTGCTCATGGTCATGGATCACTAAATGTAGAGAGTCTCTCCAACAACAACAGTATGAACCCCGCAGTCGCCCCTGTTCTACAGGAGTACCTGTCCTCAGCAGAAGGCTCACCCAGAAGGATTAGACTAGTGCTGCCTGAGAGAGCCACTAACAGATCGCCAACTGCTCTGGAGAGGAAAATCCGATAATAAGTGGATTTGAATTGTCCAATTGGGTTTTCTTATGGACTCAAAAAAGGATGACTCAAATAACACTTAATCTTAATGCTCAAGTGAACTTAAAATGATCCTGCCTATGTCAGTCCTAAGCATCTCTCTTCATAATGTACATGGAACTCAACCTGTCTTCCTATTGTTAATACCTGACTCAAAGCGTTCTAAACTATTTAATGTTTGTCAAGTGTGTGGCTTGGTAGGTGACTTACTTGTATTTTTATAAAATCAGTTTAGCACAGGTTTGGGTTACATTTGGCGCAGGGTAGACACATGGCAGTATGGGTTTAGTTTGAAACTCCTACTGACCCCTAATTGCACTCCATTGGGTTTAGGCTTACACAAGTTGACACTTCATTATAAGGCTCTGCATTAGAGCAATGGGCTCTAATTTCAGGTAAACTATGAATGAGTAGAACAGTGCGGTGAAGATTATGGAATACAAATTCTAAATGTTGACCTAGTAACCTCTCAGCCTTGGTTGTGTGTAAATAATGAAAAAAGCAGTCTGCTGTAGTTACCAGCTTGCACCTGAGCCTTAAACGGTAATGACAAGAGTCACTTACACCATTGTTTACTTGGCCCACTAATAAGGCCTAGATTCAATCAGATCAAGCGCTAACCGGCGATATTCAACACCCGACGCCCGCAAAACTGATGTTGTGGGGGAAACACTCTTTTCACTGCACTTCGATACCGAAGTGAGTGTTTCGTAGCAGTTTAGGAGGATTAATGTAGCAGGTTAAGAGATGTTTTGTCGGATGTGTAACTGTGTTGGAGCTGTCAAATCGGTGAGCAGCTGCTCTTGATCATTGTCACGAAGCCATACCCGTTCCACTCGCGTTAGAAGTTCAGAATGAGAAAGTGTAATTGGTTGATTTTGCAAATACAGGCACTTTTGGATGTTACATGTTTTTGAAAATGAAACCGCTTGAAACTGATTTTTATCTTTCTGAATATTTTCTTCACTCTGTCTGGAAACAAGATCTAAAAGTGGCTGAGACCATACTTTTCAAGAATATAAAGATTTCTATTGGTTTCCCCAAATACCCGAGGGGAAATGTCATTACCAACATGCCATAAAATGTGCTATTGCAGTAATTGTTCCTAAGGTATTTATATAATGTTAAAAATAAAAAAAATGTATCATGTTTTTTTTTACTATTTTGAAGTTCTTAATTATATGCATTTGTCATGTCTAATTGTCCATATATGCCTTGATGATACTCATATGCATTTACTACATCAAAATCAGAATATTTTACATAATTTCAAAAATAATCTTAAGAACAAGCATATAAGGTTCACATATGGGAAAAATCATCAATATCAATTGTAATTTAATACACCTTTTCCTCAAAAATATGTACCGTGATGGTAATGACTTAGCGTTGTGGTAATGACAGAGTGTGATGGAAATGACATTTCATATAAAACTGATAAAACATACCATTAAACATTTTAATATCACAGTTGTACATGTTTAATTTGATTGAAGACATAGAACACACCATTCAAAACCTCAAAACACAAAGGTAACAAACCTCAAGAACTTAAAGCATCTTTCAGAAAACAAATAGGGATTCAATGCAATATGCAGAAAAACAGGTACAAGGTTGGAAACACTGGTTGACATTCAACAAATTATTGTTCACTGGCTGCAGTCTATTAATTCAGACTCATGAGACAGGTGTATGCTCACTCAAGATTAGGTTTTGCCCTCAATGCTCTCTATTGCTTAACGAGATAGCAAATTTCCTCCCAGACTGCGCCATCAAGCATCATATGCCATTTTGTCACTAGATGAGGCTGAGGGACAAGCCCAAGCACATTCTTTGGTTGGTACCATACAATGTCCTGTCTCATTGGCCAAAAGAATCGGTTGTTTCCCACACAACTCATCGTCTTGACTAGAGCACAGCTCTCTGCATCAACATCGTGTATAATACCAGGATAAGGGTCTTCATCATATTTCACAACACACCACGTTCCAATCAGTCCCTCATATACAGTTGAAGTCGGAAGTTTACATACACCTTAGCCAAATACATTTAAACTCAGTTTTTCACAATTTCTGACATTTAATCCTAGTAAAAATTCCCTGTCTTAGGTCAGTTAGGGTCACCACTTTATTTTAAGAATGTGAAATGTCAGAATAATAGAGAGAATTATTTATTTAAGATTTTATTTCTTTCATCACATTCCCAGTGGGTCAGAAGTTTACATACACTCAATTAATATTTGGTAGCATTGCCTTTAATTTTTTATCTTGGGTCAAACGTTTAGGGTAGCCTTCCACAAGCTTCCCACGATAAATTGGGTGAATTTTGGCCCATTCCCCCTGACAGAGCTGGTGTAACTGAGTCAGGTTTGTAGGCCTTGCTCCCACACGCTTTTTCAGTTCTGCCCACAAATTCTCTATGGGATTGAGGTCAGGGCTTTGTGATGGCCACTCCAATACCTTGACTTTGTTGTCCTTAAGCCATTTTGCCACAACTTTGGAAGTATGCTTGGGGTCATTGTCCATTTGGAAGACCCATTTGCGACCAAGCTTTAACTTCCTGACTGATGTCTTGAGATGTTGCTTCAATATATCCACATAATTTTCTTTCCTCATGATGCCATCTATTTTGTGAAGTCCTCCTGCAGCAAAGCACCCCCACAACATGATGCTGCCAGCCCCGTGCTTCACGGTTGGGATGGTGTTCTTTGGCTTGCAAGCCTCCCCCTTTTTCCTCCAAACATAATGATGGTCATTATGGCCAAACAGTTCTATTTTTGTTTCATCAGACAAGAGGACATTTCTCCAAAAAGTATGATCTTTGTCCCCATGTGCAGTTGCGAACCGTAGTCTGGCTTTTTATGGCGGTTTTGGAGCAGTGGCTTCTTCCTTGCTGAGCAGCCTTTCAGGTTATGTCGATATAGGACTCATTTTAATGTGGATATAGACACTTTTGTACCTGTTTCCTCCAGCATCTTCACAAGGTCCTTTACTGTTGTTCTGGGATTGATTTGCACTTTTCGCACCAAAGTACGTTCATATAGAACACGTCTCCTTCCTGAGCGGTATGACGGCTGTGTGGTCACATGGTGTTTATACTTGCGCACTATTGTTTGTACAGATGAACGTGGTACCTTCAGGCGTTTGGAAATTGCTCCCAAGGATGAACCAGACTTGTGGAGGTCTACAATTTCTGTTCTGACGTCTTGGCTGATTTCTTTTGATTTTCCCATGATGTCAAGCAAAGAGGCACTGCGTTTGAAGGTAGGCCTTGAAATACATCCACAGGTACACCTCCAATTGACTCAAATTATGTCAATTAGCCTATCAGAAGCTTCTAAAGTCATGATATCATTTTCTGGAATTTCCCAAGCTGTTTAAAGGCACAGTCAACTTAGTGTATGTAAACCTCTGACCCACTGGAATTGTGATACAGTGAATTATAAGTGAAATAATCTGTCTGTAAACAATTGTTGGAAAAATTACTTGTGTCATGCACAAAGTAGATGTCCTAACCGACTTGCCAAAACTATAGTTTGTTAACAAGAAATTTGTGGAGTGGTTGAAAAACGAGTTTTAATGACTCCAACCTAAGTGTATGTAAACTTCCGACTTCAACTGTTTGTCTGCAATGGGCTGTATTGGGCTAGGAGATGGCTGTGGTGCTGTGCAGGTGGAAGTGGGAGGTTGTGCTTTGTCTGCCTCTGTTTGTTGAATTATCACAGTCTGTGGGCCAAAACAATCACATAGATGTGGAGTTGAGCAGAAACAACTTAGAACTCTCCATGTGATTTGTCCTGCAATGGCAGTGACGATCTTTATACGGACAGAAGATTTCTTAAATTAATGAACATCAAGTAAATTTCTAACACGTTCTGTTGAGTAATTTAAGTGTTTCCTGGAAGTGTTAAGATAATGAAAAAATAGTGATTTGAAAATGTACAATTTGATATACATTTTGTCATAGAAAATCTGTAGTTTTACATTATAAATATTACCTGGTGTATTTTCTGTTGTTCCACGGTCTGGTGGAGACGATCTGGTAGCAAAGACGATCTGGTAGCAGGGGATCCATTTTCTCAATCTCTTGCTCTTTGACGTAAAAGAGCTTCACATTTACTTTTCCATTCTTAAGGTTCTTTCCTTTTGCCACCATGGAATCAGCTTTTCTCTTCACATCTGTACCGATTCCATCCGCAGGACATTTCCCATGTCCAGCCTCCAAAAAATCCAATGTGATCTTCTGAAACTCCTGATGAAATGGAATTGTGCTCAGGTAGAATAAATTATTTTAGGATCTGTACAGTGTGGTTGTGTTACGCTTGTCGTTTGAATGAGGAGACCAAGGTGTAGCGTGGTAGGCGAACATCTTACTTTTATTAAAATGAACACCGACAACAACAAAATACAAAACGAACGTAAAGTTCTGCAGGCTACACAGCAACTATACAAAATCAAGATCCCACAAACTAAATGTGGAAAAAGCTGCCTAAGTATGATCCCCAATCAGAGACAACGATAGACAGCTGCCTCTGATTGGGAACCATACCCGGCCAACAAAGAAATAGAAAAACTAGAAAGCTCACCCAAATCACACCCTGACCTAACCAAATAGAGAAATAAAAAGGCTCTCTAAGGTCAGGGCGTGACAGGTTGGTCCATCACTTACAACACGGAGGACAGTGGCAGATGGATTAAACTCACGGAGGTGGGAGAGAGTTTTGGAGAGATGCCCAAATTGCCGAGGGGTCATGACGCATTGATGAGCTGACTGAGCACACTGACACAACACCTTCTTTAGTGTATACAACCCCAGTGTGAAGTGCTGTCTGCTGGTGAGAGTCACCAAAATGCACCGCTTGTATTTCAGAGGCATACATGCACAGGTAGTTCTCGGCCAAATCCACATGAGGGATTAACTCATCTTCTATAAGAAGTTTTCTGAGACTTAATGTGGAGTACTGATGTCTGATATTGAAGACATGTTTCCCAAGTGTGTTCTTCACATTGGATGTAAAGTCTTTCAGTAGAGTTTGAAGGGTACCGTACACCTTCTCCTTTACAGTCAAATGGACAGAACTTCTCTTTTATTCCATCTTTTGTTTTCTTCTTTCTCTCTTCTGCCTTTCCACTCAAACCACTCTTTCTCTTTGCAAGTGAGCACTCTCGATACATGCACTCCTTGGTCGTCTTCTCGCAACGCAAAGACCCAACCAATTCTTCAATGTTGCTGCTTTTAACCACTCTGTGATATAACAACTTGTCTGCCATGAACTGAAGGTTGGCATGTGTCTAACATTGGCATGTCTACCTGTCTTTCACTGGTGGATGGACAATCCAAAAGGGACGTCTTTTGGTGAGCTCTGTGTATGACAGCTTGACCTCTGGTAATTCTATATTGAACTTCTGATGGAGTTTTGCCAGTGTGTCATTCAGGTATCTCTTCTGCATTTTATTCTTGTGTCTTGTCAATGTTTCCCTTTTTCCTTTTGATGCTTGACTGTTATCATCACGTTCTAATAACCTTTGTATTTCATCTTCTATTGCTGGGCTGATTGCATTCAAATCTTTCTTTCTTGAGTACTGTAGACAGGTTTGGCCGTTTGTTGTTTGCCCGCATTGTCTTCGCAGAGAACCCAAATTCGCTTTGAGACATTTTCACCATGTAATACTTTTTCAGTATTTTCCCAGCCAAAACCTTGCATTGGTCTTTCGCACTCTGTTGCTTCTAGTATTTCTCTCCCAGCTCTGAGATGTTATGGAACAGAAGTATTTTTCTCAGATTCTGTGGCTTTGACCGCATTTGGTGTTTTGTTTTGGTTCTGGGCAAAACCAAAATCTGGATCTTCTCTGACAAACAATCATATATTTTTTTATACTTTCTCAGTTTTCTTTTTCCGTGGCCTCCATCTTCATATTGGCCATATATAGTTTCCTGTAGACTTTGGATCTGTTTTTTTTTGCGCCTTTCTACGGCCTCTCTATCTTGAGGTTTTCGAGTTTTAACAGGAGGGGGAATCCGGTGCCATTTGAGGGGCAGGTAGATCATCATTCTGTAGCTGTAAGACTTCAGGTGAGTTTGGTGGTACTGTATGTTCCTTGACAGGTATGACTCCATAACCACTCATTTCTGGATAGTTGATCTTCTGTTTCTTTAGTTTATTTTCCAATACCTCCTTTTTTTCTTTTTTTATCACTGGGAAAGTTGGGATTTGGGTTTCTCTTGAGGTATCTTTATGTTTGTTTCTGAAGATACTCCTGGTAACTTATAGGATCTTGTTTATATATGTCCTTGTCCTCTCCTTGGTTGATTTAGGGGGCAACTTATAGAAACATTTTTAATAAATAATTAAAGTCAGTAATAACCATAGTAAGTTACAAATGGACATCAAAATCACTCAATCATCCGAACAAAATACAAAATGTAATGGTCTTATGTAGCAAATAAGTGTTCAATTTCAACTTAACCATAATCAGATATGTAATTTGTGTGCCTTTTCAGGTCTTAATGTAAGTAAAAATGTATTAACTAATACATTTTGTCATTACCATCACATTCTGTCCTTACCATCACAGTTCATTATGTGGTGGTAATGACGTCTGGTGGGAATGACATTTTTACAGTATTTGGTCATAAATAGCAGGAATTCTAGCATGCTAACTACTGTTGAACAGCTAGCATACAATGTATCCTAAATACACATAATTAAAACATAATTTCTAAAACCTATTATAGCCTATTTGGTAATGACTTACGGTAAAAATTGTCACGAATCCCGTTTCCTGAGTCTGGTTGTTGCCTGTGTTCTGTTCTGGAGTGTTTTTCTGGTGTCCTGGAACGCACCCTGTCTGGTTGCCGGGCGTTTTAGCTAGTTGGGAGATCTCAGATTAACCGCACCTGTATCCCATCAGCTATCTGTGCACCTGGTCCTGATCATCATCTCTCCTCTTCATAAACCCGGACCTGACATCCATTCCCTGCCGGATCGTTAGCCTTAAACAGTATGTTGTGCCAGCGTATCAGCCTCCAGCTTGATAGAAATTGTTTTGTTATTTTGTACGTCTTGCTTGCCTGAAACTTACCCCCGTTTGTTCTGTCTTCAGTTATTCACCCGGATCACTTACCCCATTCCTGCGTGGTCGTCGGAGGCTTCCGCTACTCCCTTGGACCCACCTATTCACTCCCATCAACTCACCACCGCTGCCCGTTACGCTACCTGGATATTTCTACCCCTTTATATTCACTTGTAAATAAATACTCACCTTCTTCCTACTCTCCTTGTCCTGGTCTGCTTCTGGGTTCGATTTTGAAAGAACGTGACAAAAAATAGTATCTTATCATATTTACCTTTATTTTTCTATCCTTTCCCGGCATTAAAATGTGAATCTCCTTCCATGACATCCATGTGTTCCACTGTCACTATTCATATCCATGGTAACCAAGTACACAAACTTTTGAAAACCTGTTATTATCATGTAATTTGCTTGTGGTGGTGTTATGACACAATACTTAGAGACAGACTGTATTTTGTGTTTAAAAAAAAGTAACAAATGGCTTATGCACATCTAATATGTATAGTTTCCATTTATTTTACTATATTTTTTTAACAGTTGCATTAAATATATTCTAATGATCAAATCAAATCAAAATTAAATCTAATTTTATTGGTCACATACACATGGATAGCAGATGGTAATGCGAGTGTAGCGAAATGCTTGTGCTTCTAGTTCTGACAATGCAGTAATATCTAATAAGTAATCTAACAATTTCACAACAACTACCTTATACACACAAGTGTAAAGGGATGAATAAGAATATGTACATATAAATATATGGATGAACGATGGTTGTACGGCATAGGCAAGATGCAGTAGATGGTATAAAGTACAGTATATACATATGAGATGAGTAATGAGGGTATGTAATCATTATATAAAGTGGCATTGTTTAAAGTGACTAGTGATACATGTATTACATCCAATTATTAATTATTAAAGTGGCTAGAGATTTGAGTCAGTATGTTGGTAGCAGCCACTCAATGTTAGTGATGGCTGTTTAACATGGCCTTGAGATAGAGCTTGTTTTTCAGTCTCTCAGTCCCAGCTTTGATGCATCTGTACTGACCTCGCCTTCTGGATGATAGCGGGGTGAACAGGCAGTGGCTCGGGTGGTTGTTGTCCTTGATGATCTTTTTGGCCTTCCTGTGACATCGGGTGATGTAGGTGTCCTGGAGGGCAGGTAGTTTGCCCCTAGTGATGCGTTGTGCAGACCGCACTACCCTCTGGAGAGCCTTAAGGTTGTGGGCGGAGCTGTTGCCGTACCAGGTGGTGATACAGCCCGACAGGATGCTCTCGATTGTGCGTCTGTAAAAGTTTGTGAGTGTTTTCGGTGACAAGACAAATTTCTTCACAGACACCACGCTGTCTGTGTGGGTGGACCATTTCAGTTTGTCCGTGATGTGTACGTCGAGGAACTTACATTTTTACACCTTCTCCACTACAGTCCCGTCGATGTGGATTGGGGGGTGCTCCCTCTGCTGTTTTCTGAAGTCCATGTTCATCTCCTTTGTTTTGTTGACGTTGATTGTGAGGTTATTTTCCTGACACCACACTCCGAGGGCCCTCACCTCCTCCCTGTAGGCCGTCTTGTCATTGTCGGTAATCAAGCCTACCACTGTAGTGTCGTCTGCAAACTTGATGATTGAGTTGGAGGCATGCATGGCCACGCAGTCATGGGTGAACAGGGAGTACAGGAGAGGGCTGAGATCGCACCCTTGTGGGGCCGCAGTGTTGAGGATCAGCGTGGTGGAGATGTTGTTTCATACCCTCACCACCTGGGGGCGGCCTGTCAAGTCTAGGACCCAATTGCACAGGGCGGGGTCGAGACCCAGGGTCGAATGCACGAATGCTGCCATCAGTCCACGGTTTCTGGTTAGGGAAGGTTTTAATAGTCACCATGGGTACAACATCACCGATGCATTTGCTAATAAACTCGCTCACCGAGTCAGCGTATACATCAATGTTGTTGTCTATCCGGAACATAGCCCAGTCCACGTGATCGAAGCAATCTTGAAGCGTGGAATCCGATTGGTCGGATCAGCGTTAAACAGACCTGAGCATGGGCGTTTCCTGTTTTAGTTTCTGTCTATAGGCTGGGAGCAACAAAATGGAGTCGTGGTCAGATTTGCCAAAAGGAGTGCGGGGGAGGGCTTTGTATGCATTGCGGAAGTTAGAGTAACAATGATCCAGAATGCTGCCAGCTCGAGTCGCGCATTCGATATGCTGATAAAATTTAGGGAGCCTTGTTTTCAGATTAGCTTTGTTAAAATCCCCAGCTACGATAAATGCAGCCTCAGGATATATGGTTTCTAGTTTACATAGAGTCAGTGAAGTTCTTTCAGGGCCGTCGAGGTGTCTGCTCAGGGGGGGATATACACGGCTGTGATTATAATCGAAGAGAATTCTCTTGGTAGATAATGCGGTTGGCATTTGATTGTAAGGAATTCTAGGTCAGGTGAACAAAAGGACTTGAGTTCCCGTATGTTGTTATGATCACACCACGTCTTGTTAATCATAAGGCATACACCCCCGCCCTTCTTCTTACCAGAGAGATGTTTGTTTCTGTCGGCGTGATGCGTGAAGAAACTGGGTGGCTGTACCGACTCTGATAACATATCCCGAGTGAGCCATGTTTCTGTGAAACAGAGAATGTTACAATCTGATGTCTCTCTGGAAGGCAACCCTTGCTCGAATTTCATCTACCTTTTTGTCAAGAGACTGGACATTGGCGAGTAGTATACTCGGGAGCGGTGAGCGATGTGTCTGTCTACGGAGCCTGACCAGAAGACCGCTCCGTCTGCCCCTTCTGTGGTGCTGTTGTTTTGGGTCATTTACTGGAATCAGATCCATTGTCCTGGGTGGTGGTCCGAACAGAGGATCCGCTTCAGGAAAGTCGTATTCCTGGTCGTATTGTTGGTAAGTTGACGTTGCTCTTATATCCAATAGTTCTTCCCAGCTGTATGTAATAAGACTTAAGATTACCTGGGGTAACAATGTAAGAAATAATACATAAAAAAACAAAATACTGCATAGTTTCCTAAGAATGCAAAGCGAGGTGACCATCTCTGTCGGCACCATCTTGCATCAATTATCAAGACTTTTGTAAGTATAAAACGTACCAGAATGTCAAAAGTGTGGGTGTAAGAAAGGACAAAAACTGCGCAAAACAGTGAAATCCAGACATCAAATGCTTTATTAAATAAATGTTTAAAAACATATTAAAAGCTGAAAAAAAAGTTTAAGGTTATTTTAGTCTCTACTATGTGGATGTTTGCTAAAGCGGATCTGATTGAATAGAGGCATAACTCTGTAAGCTTCTGTGTTATATAACCATACCAAACGTAACATATCATTCTAACTTAAGGTTTGCATTTAATATGATACATCTAGTCTATGAGACCAGGCTGGTTTAGCATGGTCAAAATACCCACAGGTCACAGATGTCAATTCAACGTCTATTCCACGTTGGTTCAATGTTTTGTTTGAATTACATGGATACAACGTTGATTCAACCAGTGTGTGCCCAGTGGGTATGCTGTCGGTGCAGTATGGGACTGTGTGTCCTTCACAGGGTTCAGCAGTGAAGCACTGGGTCATGTTCATTAGGCACCAAATGGAAGAAAAGGTATTGAAACAGTGAGGGATTACCTTGACTAGTCCAGTTAGAAACGTACATTTTCGTTTTACGTTGCAAAATATTTTACTTTGAAAAAGTTTTCTGTTGCATGCCATAATAAACACAACCCTGTTGTCTGGACAATAACAATGTTGTTCTGATAATGTGACATTAGAATACGATGTGCTGGACAATCAACTCCATATCACACCTGTAGTTATCAATAAATATCTTCAGATAAAAGTGTATAAATAATTAATCCATCAGTTTGAGAAATGTATTTGGTTATAAATCATTAGGCCACCACACGTTTATCTTCTAAGTTCATCCTTGACCCGTGAAAAAACAATAGGCTAGTTCTCTCGGAATCCAAGGGTAGAGTCATAAGAATGAGATGAGCGAGGTGAGATAGTGCTCTGTACTCTCTTTATCTGCTCTGTGAAATCACTGTGATCTCTGGTGCATAGATAACACACACACACACACACACACACACACACACACACACACACACACACACACACACACACACACACACACACACACACACACACACACACACACACACACACACACACACACACACACACACACACACACACACACACACACGTGTTCACTCATTATAAAACACTACACTTTCTCTCATTCGACAACAGTCCAACAGTCCTTGTCTGCCTGTCTGCACTGAATCTGACTGCACTTGTCACAGCTTTGAGATCTCATGGAGGAGGAAAAGACAGAGAAAATGTATGAAGAAGGAAAGAAGAAAGAGAAAGAGGAAGAAGAGAATGAAGACCTGAGGAGATATTGTCAATACTTTACTAAAGAACAGTTGATCATGCTGTGTGTCTGTGTTGCTCTGCTTGTGCTACTTCTGGTCATCATCATCACCTCTGTTCTCCTGACTCAAAATGGAGGTAAATATCTCTCTCAAAAAAAATGCAATCAACAGTTATTTACTTACTGATCCCAGAATACAAATTAATCAGCAAAATAATCCATTGAAATATATAAACTGTTGATCTTAACACTTTCAATATTTTTTTTAATAATGTTGAAATGGCGTTTGTATCTACTGTAACCCATGTTACGCCTTGCTTGTATCTTGATCACTATAACTGCAGTTTCCATATCGATAAGGGCTACAGGTTACGATAGCTAATCATCTGTGACGAGAAGATAATAACTGTTCCTGTGCCTACTGGTAGGGCATCTGAAACGATCCTGCCGTTCCCTACTGATGGAGACATGCTGGACTTCCTCGTCCAAACTGGAGACATCAGGGAGAGAGACGCGCTGTACGCCACCTGGTATCACCGTGCCAACAACAAGTCAGAGATGAACATAGCACTGCAAAGTAATTTTTTTTTTTTTTTTAAAGATGTATTGTTCTCGGGAATTCTATGAATTCTATGTAACCTTAGCAGGTATGGTACAGAAAAGGTCAACATTGTCTACATTTGATAGTATACAGAGGGGATTTGCAGTAGCATTCACTTAGGACACACCGTAGCAAAAAGTTTCCCAATGGAAAATGAAAAAGAGTGTTTCTTATTGGACACGTTCAGGTAGTCCCTCCCTGTTTCAGTCCGTTTTAATCTGTTTGTTGGCTAGTGAACACAACCCTGTTCTGTCCCCCTCTCTAGGTTCTATCATGGTTCTGGAGGCTGATGTGACTGTGCAGGGATACGCTACGGTCAACGTGACCACTATCCCCATCATGGCTCATCCTCCTGCTGTCTACAGTGACAACACTCTGGACCAGTGGCTGGATGCCGTGCTCCAGTCAAAGAAAGGTATCAAACCTAGCAATATGACTTAAGATATCAATTCAACTCTAAATATCAGTTAGAGCCTAGTGAAACAGTTTCTTCTGGTCCTTTAGTACCAATCTATGAAGTCAATCAATTATCCAAAAGGATCTAAGATATGCATAATCACATGAAATCTGATGTACTTTCGTATTACGTACAACATGTCTGTAATACAACTGACTCTTTCAGGCATAAAGCTGGACTTCAAATGCATCGAGGCGGTGACTCCCTCTCTGGGCATCCTGAGCATGAAGAACCAGACTAAAGGCATCAACCGGCCGGTGTGGCTAAACGCTGACATCCTCCCTGGGCCAAACGTCCCAGCCTTCTGGCCTGTCATCGACGGACCTGAGTGAGTAACAAGGAAAGAGCAATCGTATTAGCCAAATCCCAGACCTGTATGTTTTGCTTTATGCTTCAGCAAACTAATTTTACAATACAGATCTCGTATAAGCAGGATGGATTGCCAAGTACAATTTAGTTTCAACCTTTTCTTTCACAATAATCATGACCAGATAGATTTTTTCTTATTTTTTTTTTTTTCTTATTTTTTTTTTTTCTTATTCAATTTAAGGTACCAGTGCTTTATTACATGTCACTGTCTGACTTGGAGATCTAACAGGATTTCAGAGTTTGAATCAGTCTCATACTAATTATACCCAACTTTCCTGTCTCCATGCAGATTCTTGGCAATGATCCATCAGAGTTTTCCAGACGTGACCATCTCTCCTGGATGGGCAGTTCTGTATCTGCCCCAGTTCCCAAACGTCACCTACACACAGGCCATGGTGGAGGACATGTACGCCATCATCAAAAATGTCCCTCAGACAGTCACCTTCCCCATCCACGCGCTCATGGCCAAGAACGGATGGCCTCACATCAGCTGGCTACTCAGCCAGTCACCAAAGTAACTAGAACAGCTAGTTCCTATACAGTAATTGATCTAGTCGTGACTTTCATATCTTCCAATCACACTGATGAAGGTTACACTTGTCTGAATGGTGGACAATGAGATAAGCTGTCTGTCCCTGTGTACAGGTTCAGTCTGACTCTGTGGCAGAGCCAGGAAAAGAACCCCAGTGTGAATGACCTGCTGTTCGTCAGAGACAACACCAACCCTAAGCGGGTCTACTATGACATCTATGAACCTGTCCTGTCCCAGTTTAAAGAAGCTGCCAGTAAGTCAAACCCTGTGAAACTCTCCTCTGGGACGCCCAGACATTTCAGAATTTTGTTGTAGCTCTGAACTAGTTAACCCGATTCAGGATTAGTTGACATGTTGTGCTAGCTGTGCTAGCTCGGGAATAGATCAAACACATGGAACAGCTGGGGTTCCCTGAGGAAAGTTTTGAGAACCATCTGTGACTTCTGTACAGTCATACGAATCATTATCATTAGCTTATTCATTATTAGTATTACCATTCTACATTCCTGTCTTGAAAATGTATTTCAAAATAATTCTCGACAACTCGTAAAACCAAATGGTATTTCCAACCAGTCCATCCTGATTTTAATGTAAACAGGACTGAGTTGTTTGTGTGATTGTAGAGCAAAGAGATCGGCAGAGGAGGTTCTACCCTGGAGGAGACCTGATTGACTATTTCCAGCCGAAATATAGAGATGGCTTGTACATCCAGTGGAACACAGTCACCGACAGAACCTCACTGCTTTCTCTGCTGTCAGGTAGGAGGGATGATGAAGGGTGGGGGTGTAACCAAAATGGCAACCTTAGAATTGCAATGATAGGTTTTATACAGATATTTTTGTTTTTTGTTCAGTGACATTCATACTGTCTAGAGTTGAATATTGAATACAGCGGTCAAATCTCCTGATGGATTCATAATCTGTTGCAGACAGTGCCAGTGGCATGCTCATCATTCCAGTAGGATCTGGTTCCGCCCAGCCTGGGGTCCCAGTGGTGGAGGGCTCCCGTCCAGAGTTCCTTCTCCAGGACTCCCTGAACCTGGTTCTGGCCTCTCCAAAACCCTTTGGTATCTACTTAAGGATCCAGTCCCAGAGCCAGCTGGAACCCTCTCTCCACCTCCTCAGCTCAGCTTACCACAGCGACCTCCTGTACCGCCCCGTCTGGGTCAACATGGCTCTGTCCCATGGAGCCTTCCAGACCCAGGGCTACATCTCTGGGAGGGAGTTCCTCCACACAGTCAACCAGGTGTTCCCCTATGTGACCCTGGCCCCCAGCTGGCCTCTTGAAGTCCTGAGGGAGGGGTATAACAGGGCCATGGTGGATGACATGGAGGTTTTACTGAAGGGGGCGTGGCAGGCTGTGTCCCTGCAGGTGAGGGCGGAGCCACTGGGGAGATCTGTGGAGGGACAGAGGAGGATTCGGGAGGTGCAGTCACGGTACTCACTTACAGTGGAGACCGGGACAGAAAGTGGGATTGATGAGGCAGGACCACAGGCAATCATGGCCAACCTCTCTGGGAGCAAAGACAGAAGCTTGTTTTTTTATAACTGAGAACTACTGGTCTAAGATGTGAAGACATGATCACCTCTTAAATTAGTTACATTTTCATCTAATCTTTTGTTGTATTTAAAGTAAATGAAAAACAACCATTCAATTTAATTGTAATATATTTATTGTAAAATTGTTAGCAATAATTTTGTACAATCATCTTTGTAATTTCAATTGTTTTATATAAATATATATATATATAAAAAACTTTAATGCCTGTAGTTTAAGATATGATATTCTTATCTTATGTGTAACTTGGCTGAAACATTTGAATGCCTCGTCATAAAAAACATCATGAAACATATCTGACATCAAATGCAGTGTTACTTTCTGTATTCTGACCCTCTATAAAACAATACAGAGCTCTACTCAGTAAAACAAACAGCTCGTTACTATTCATTCTCTGGAAAACTTCAAATACAATTTACATTTCTGTCTCATATCATTTTCACATGTTATAATTGGAGATGCAAAACATTGTTAAAAACCATCAGTGCCCCCAAAAATGTTTGCTGTAGATGCTCCTCTTTCATTAGCCTGGTCCCAGATATATTTTAAGGTCATTGTCAACGGCCATAGGAGTTGGCAAGACAGCACAAACCGATTTATGAACAGGCTCCTTACATTATTCACTCTAATAAAAGAAGTCTTGAACTTCATCACAGCATCTAATGGCAGTCTGTTAAATCCATCAGCACAATACTCATCGAGGGTGAGGTGGTCAGGTGTGGTGAGGATAGGGGGTTACAGTAGTGTACTATTCAGTGTGGAGGGTGGTTGGTCTTTAGGGGTAGGGTTGTCCCTGTTGTCCTGGAGGAAGGTACTACAGGTGCAGAAGGTGCCGTAGAAGCTGGAGGAGAGCCCGGCGATGTCTGTGGAGATGTAGGGCAAGACCTCGGGAGACGCCTGGTTGAAGTAGGAGATCTAGGAGGGCCAAACAGGATAGGAGTTGTCCTCATCATTAAAGTTGCCATCGGTCATGGTCATTTTACCAGTGGTAATTCAAGAGACTACAAACACATTGGGCAAACAATTTGTTACTGGTTGCACACTTTCTTACCTTGGATACAGTGTTGGAGACCTCCATGATGCTGAAGCCGGCACACAGCACCTCCCCTCTGTTGTAGCCCTCTGTAGGAGGGTGTGTGGGTAGAGTGACCGAACGCAGAGCAATAACATAAGGGTCCCTTGAAAAGAGAAAAATCTCTTTCTATCACATTGTCTCTTTATTTTTCTGTCTGTCTGTTTGCTTGCCTGTCTGTCTGTCTGCCTGCTTGTCAGTCTGCCACTCACCCGCTGTCACACGGCGGTCTCCTGGAGGCCAGGAGAATGAAGTCCTGGACCATCCCTCCCTGATTGGCTGAAGAGCTGCTACTGACCCCACCCCGGCATATGGAGGGAGTCACCACGCGGTACAGAAAGTCATCATCGTCCACCCTACGAATCAGCTCACACCTCCTACACAGGGAAAGTCAGGAAATCAGGAGAAGCCAGTGACACATACTATGCAGTGCGGGAGGCTGCTGTGTATACTCTTGAGGTCTTATAGGACCCTCTCTTAAGTGGCGTGTGTTTGTGTGTGGGTGTCGGTCTGTCTGTCTGTGCATACAGATACCCACTTGTAGTTTGGATCCCACTCCACTCTCTTGCTGAGGTCAGAGAGCACCATGAAGGCCCTCTCAGCCGGGACGTCTGCCTCAAACTCAATCTTAAAACTCAACACCTGCTTCTGCTCCAGGGTGTACAGGCTCACCTGTGGGCCAGAGGGGGATTACATAAGCCATGATTAGTCCTGAATTTAACATGAGCCCAGAGTATTTCCTAGTTTGGCACTGTGATCGAGAAAAACTCTGGGCCCTCGTGGCCATAGCCTGTGTCCCACATTGGCTCCCTATCCATTATGCCTTGTGGATGGCCTAAATAAAAGTCTCAACCCAGCTCACCTTGTTTTTCTCAGAGTTTAACACCCAGTTGTTTCTGGCAGCCAGCATCTTCAAAGCAGACACGTTGTTGTAGCTCAGGTACACCTGCAGCCATTCAAAATACATTCAAGGTTATTGTTCCCATTTGACACTTGTTCACCTTCAAACACAGTAAGCACAATGTGTTAATTGGGAGAGTTAGACATGACATAACACTTTAGCACTCACGCTATCACCTGGCGATACATTTTATCATTGATTTCAAGGCCCAAGTGATTGGACAGGCTATAAAATCGGCCCATGCATGCATGACCTTTGGTCTTACTCGGGACTAAGATGTGCTAATCATTCTAGATCAATCTTGGATCTTAATCAACATTTTAACTCTAACCTCTGTACTATTCTAAACTGTTTCAACTGCTACGTTGAGTGAGAACCAGAACCAGAGGGTGTATTCAGTACTGTTTGATGTTAAGGTCTCTCGTCGTCCTTTACCTGGTTGCTGAGGTCCCACGGTACAGATAAGGGCACCTCAGTCTGCTTGCAGGATATTATGTACTTCCTGAATGGACACACAGATCTGTTACAATATTCTATTGTGTGCACCACACACTTTGCAGGCTACATTGCAGTCACGATTAAAGTTACTCAGGAAGTTTCCTTCTCTTTACCTGTCAAGTCGTATTTTCTTTCTAGCAATGGCCTCCTGATACCGTCTCCTTCCCTCCTGTCAGTGAAAGAGGTTAAATAAGACAGAAGGACCATATTGTGAAATATGTTAGGTATATTATATATATTAGGTATATTATATATATTATATATATAATATATTAGGTAGTTACTGTTCATTAACTGATAATAAAAATCTAAATAGGAATGTATAGAATTTTTTATCTAATTTCACAAAAATTTGAATGAGAACTGTTTGACTCTGACCAGGGGTTCAGGTTGTATTTTTGGCAACGTGCAGGGCTTGCCATCCCTGTCGCAGACCTCAAAGGTCATGAAGGCGCTGTTGATGTGCCTCAGAGGCTCCTCCCCCTGATAAGCCTCTGCACACACACCCACCTCCATGCTGCGACATCACAGGGACACAGCCAATCACATGACCATCTCAGGTCAGCTCAACATTCCACTGTAAGTTAATGACTGAAATTTGAACTTATTCAAGATTAATCAAACAATTACTCAATAAATCAATCAATAATGTGAGCACAAGTTCTCCCGATCCTTATCACCATTGATTTGAAAGACTCAAATACAAAAAACTGTCACAGTCAAACCAATTTTTAGCCTTGTTTTATACAGTATATGATCTGAAGCTCACCTGTTCTTGAATGCATTGTTTACGATGGCTTTGAGGACCAGCCGGTCGCCCACGTGTGAGGGACCCCTGAAATGGAACATGTCAATGCTCCGCAGGGTGGGGTGGGCGTTACACAGACGACTGGAGAGGAGTGGAGAGGAGGACGAAGAGGAGGAGTGAGAAGAGGGAGCGGAGGAATGAGAGAAGGAGGAGGAAGATGAGGAGGAGGATGTTACAATACTGTGTAATTACATTCTTATCACACTCTGCTTGTGTGGTGTTTTCTGTTCTTGTTTAACAGTGTGTGTGTGTCAAATCTAATTTTATTTGTCACATGCGCCGAATACGCTGAATATAAGTGTAGACCTTACCGTGAAATGCTTACTTACAAGCCCTTAACCAACAGTGCAGTTCAAGAAGAGTTAATAAAATATTAACTAAATAAACTAAAGTTAAAAAATTTAATAAAAAAGTAACAAGAAAATTACATAACAATGACAAGGCTATATACAGGGGGTACAGGTACAGAATCAATGTGCGGGGGTACAGGTTAGTCAAGGTAATTTGTAAAGTGACTATGCATTGATAATAAACGGAGTAGCAGCAGTGTAAAAACGGAGGAGGGCGGTGGGGTTTTGGGTCAATGTAAAGTGTGTGTGTGTGTGTGTGTGTGTGTGTGTGTGTGTGTGTGTGTGTGTGTGTGTGTGTGTGTGTGTGTGTGTGTGTGTGTGTGTGTGTGTGTGTGTGTGTGTGGTACCTAGCAGCGATAGTAGCCACGTTCTCCATCCAGGCCATGATCTGTCCTCCGAACGTGTTGACCTGGTGGTTGGCATGAGGAGGGAGAACCAACTCTACACTCTCTACCTGCGTCCTCTCTGCTGGCACCGCCTTCTCAGTCTCCTGGACCTCCACTAACACACACACACAGAAACACACAGGTTATTACAGCACCTGTCAGCACACAAACTCAACATTACTTACAGTGCATTTGGAAAGTATTCAGACCCCTTGACTTTTTCCACATTTTGTTACGTTACAGCCTTATTCTAAAATTGATCAAATGTGTTTTTTCCCCTCATCAATCTACACACAATACCCCATAATGACAAAGCAAAACAGGTTTTTAGAAATGTTAGCAAATGTATAAAAAATGGATAACTGAAATATCAGACTTACATAGGTACTCAGACCCTTTACTCAGTACTTTGTTGAAGCACCTTTGGCAGTGATTACAGCCTCAAGTCTTCTTGGGTATGACGCTACAAGCTTTGCACACCTGTATTTGCAGAACCTCTCAAGTTTTGTCAGGTTGGAGAGCGTCGCTGCACAGATATTTTCAGGTCTCTCCAGAGATTTTCGATCGGGTTCAAGTCCGGGCTCTAGCTGGTCCACTCAAGGACATTCAGAAACTTATCCCGAAGCCACTTCTACATTGTCTTGGCTGTGTGCTTAGGGTCGTTGTCCTGTTGGAAGGTAAACCTTCCCCCCAGTCTGAGGTCTTGAGCGCTCTGGAACAGGTTTTCATCAAGGATCTCTGTACTTTGCTCCGTTCATCTTTCCCTCGATCCTGACTGGTCTCCCAGTCCCTGCCGCTGAAAAACATCCCCACAGCCTGATGCTGCCACCCCCATGCTTCACTGTAGGGATGGTACCAGGTTTCCTCGAGACGTGACACTTGGCATTTAGGCCAAAGAGTTCAATCTTGGTTTCAACAGACCAGAGAATCTTGTTTTTCATAGTCTAAGAGGATTTAGGTGTCTTTTGGCAAACTCCAAGCGGGGCTGTCATGTGCCGTTTACTGAGGAGTGGCTTCCGTCTGGCCACTATACCATAAAGACTTGATTGCTGGAGTGCTGCAGAGATGGTTGTCCTTCTGGAAGGTTCAATCATCTCCTCAGAGGAACTTTAGAACTCTGTCAGAGTGACCATTGGGTTCTTGGTCACCTCCCTGACCATGGTCCTTCTCCCCTGATTGCTCAGTTTGGCCGGGCAGCCAGCTCTAGGAAGTGTCTTGGTGGTTCCAAACTTCTTCCATTTAAGAATGATGGAGGCTACTGTGTTCTTGGGGACCTTCAATGCTGCAGAATTTTTTTGGTACCCTTTCCCATATCTGTGCCTCGACACAAGCCTGTCTCGGAGCTCTACGGACAATTCCTTCAACCTCATTGCTTGTTTTTGCTCTGATATGCACTGTTAACTGTGGGACCTTATATTGACAGGTGTGTGCCTTTCGAAATCATGTCCAATCAATTTAATTTACCACAGGTGGACTCCAATCAAGTTGTAGAAACATCTCAAGGATGATCAATGGAAACAGGATGCACCTGAGCTCAATTTCGAGTCTTATAGCAAAGGTTCTGAATACTTATGTACATTTTATCTTTATTTAACTAGGCAAGTCAGTTAAGAACAAATTCTTATTTACAACGATGGCTACCAACCCTAACCCGGACGACGCTGGGCCAATTGTATGCCGCTCTATGGGACTCCCAATCACGGCCACTTGTGATACAGTCTGGAATCGAACTAGGGTCTGTAGTGACGCCTCTAACACTGATATGCAGTGCCTTAGACCACTGCACCACTCGGGAGCAAATAAGCTACTTCTTTTTTTTATTTGTATAAAATTGCAAAAAATTCTAAAAACATGTTTTCGCTTTGTCATTATGGGGTATTGTGTGTAGATAAAAATACATTATTATAGTCAACTTTAGAACAAGGCTGTAACCTAACAAAATGTGGAAAAAGTCAAAGGGTCTGAATACTTTCCGAATGCACTGTAGCATAAAGTGTCATACACCATTACAGTTCCAATAGTGATGATAGTCCTCTTGCAGAGGTCATTGCCACGGCGACTGACCTTGTTGAAAGGCCCTGTTGGTGAGCAGGTCCTTCATGATGTCAGCGTGGACCAGCCTCATCCTCCTCCTCTCAGCTGCTAGGCTGTGCTCCACCTGCTCCGTCTGGGTACGTGGGACCAATGGACGCAGCTGCACCTGTGGAATGGATACACGCGCACACACAAAACACACACACAAATGCACGCACGCACTCACGCACACAAACACACGCACACACACAAATGCACGCACACACCAGGTTATTATAGTACCTGAGAGCATATGCACACACAGTCAACTCAACATTACTCAACATCAACTCTTACACACCATCACACCATCTGTATCCTTTCATTAACGTTGTTCCACACACTATGTTCCTAATCAAATCTCACCTTTCCTCCCGTAGTGCGCTGGGTGACAAACGTGGCAAATGCCTGACACACCCTCCAGTGGCTATCGCTGAACAGGTCCTCACAGTTCACCACGATGCCAACCTTGAGACACACACAAAGCATCACAAATGATAATAATCACAGGAATTCAACTATTTGTCCAGCCCGGAAATCCATCCGTTAGGATAAACCTATAGGTTGTATTAAGGTGTTATAGGGTTTGAACATGGCCTGACCTCCATGCTGGTGTTGAAAGCTCGGTTGACTTTGGCCTTGATGTTGACCACCTGTCCAACCCTGAAAAACACACACACCCATTTCCACTAGTGTATGTCAACCACACTAGGCATGGTAAAAATAACAAATCCAGAATCTAAGCTGTGGCTTCAGTTCTTTACTGTATGTCTAATGTGTAAAGGTATACCACCCGGACCAAGGCTTCTTGTCAAAGAACACAAAGTCCAGAACGACTTTGATGACTTATAATAAGGAAGGTGAATCAACAACACAGACACTTACCCAATAGTGTGTTCAAAGTGGATGTCATCGACCGAGGCTGTGACACAAGGACACCCAGCATGCCTTTCAGCTGTGGTGAGTAAGAACACAGTGACTTGTCACTTTCTGTCGTCTAGAGGGTGTATGTACATAGCTACTTCAATTAGCTCGTACCCCTGCATACCGACTCGGTACTGGTATTCCCATTATATAGCCATGTTATTTTTACTCGTTTTTGTTATTTTTTATTCACTGTGTATTTATTCCTCGTGTTACTATTTTATTTGAAAAAATAACACATTATCCCCTTTTTCTCCCCAATTTCATGATATTACGATCTTGTCTCATTGCTGCATCTCCCCAACGGGCTCGGGAGAGGTGAAGGTTGAGCCATGAGTCCTGTTGTCCGGACCTCTGGCAGTCTCTATGGGGGTACCACAGGGTTCAATTCTCGGGCTGACTTTTCTCTGTATATATCAACGACGTGGCTCTTGCTGCAGGTGATTCCCTGATCCACCTCTACGCAGACGCCATCATTCTGTATACATCTGGCCCTTCTTTGGACACTGTGTTAACTAATCTCCAAACGAGCTTACAACACTCCTTCCGTGGCCTCCAACTGCTCTTAAAACGCTAGTAAAACCAAATGCATGCTTTTCAACCGTTCGCTGCCCACACCCGCCCGCCCGACTAGCTTCACTACTCTGGACGGTTCTTACCTAGAATATGTGGACAACTACAAATACCTAGGTGTCTGGCTAGACTGTTAACTCTCCTTCCAGACTCATATCAAACATTTCCAATCCAAAATCAAATCTAGAATCGGCTTTCTATTTCGCAACAAAGCCTCCTTCACTCACGCCGCAAAACTTACCCTAGTAAAACTGACTATCCTACCGATCCTCGACTTCGGCGATGTCATTTACAAAATAGCTTCCAATACTCCATTGCGACCTGTATGCTCTAGTCGGCTGGCCCTCGCTACATATTCGTCGCCAGACCCCCTGCTCCAGGTCATCTATAAGTCTATGCTAGGTAAAGCTCCGCCTTATCTCAGCTGACTGGTCCCGATAACAACACCCACCCATAGCATGCGCTCCAGCAGGTATATCTCAGTGGTCATCCCCAAAGCCAACACCTCCTTTGGCCGCCTTTCCTTCCAGTTCTCTGCTGCCAGACTGGAACGAATTGCAAAAATCGCTGAAGCTGGAGACTTATATTTCCCTCACTAACTTTAAACATCAGCTATCTGAGCAGCTAACCGATCACTGCAGCTGTACATAGTCCATCTGTAAATAGCCCACCCAATATTGTTTTTATTTACTTTTCTGCTCTTTTGCACACCAGTATCATTACTTGCACATCATCATCTGCTCATCTATCACTCCAGTGTTAATCTGCTAAATTGTAATTACTTCGCTACTATGGCCTATTTATTGCCTTACCTCCTCATGCCATTTGCACACACTGTATATAGACTTTCATTTTTTCTATTGTGTTGACTGTACGCTTGTTTATTCCATGTAACTCTGTGTTGTTGTTTCTGTCGCACCGCTTTGCTTAATCTTGGCCAGGTCGCAGTTGTAAATGAGAACTTGTTCTCAACTAGCTTACCTGGTTAAATAAAGGTGAAATAAAAAAATACCGTATTTTCTGTTTGTATGTTGCCAGTTCCTTGTCTCATCAAGTCTACCAGCGTGTTTTTTCCGTACTCGTGTTCTCTTTTGTCCCTGTTTTCTAGTTCTTCCGGTTTTGACCATTCTGCCTGACCTGACCCTGAGCCTGCCTGCAGCTTACGGACTCGGCCCTGTATTACCGACCTCTGCCTGCCCCCTGTTCTGTAAATACACTTCTGTGGTTTGAACTGTCTGCATCTGGGTCTTATCCGTAGCTCTGATAGAAACACCGTTCAATTGACAACCAAAGTCAGCCTTCAGGTACCAGGCCCGCCACAGGGAGTGATAGAGCACGATGAGCCAAGTCAAGATATAATAACAGATATGTTACAGTTAATATTGTATGGACTACTGCTCAACATTACAACACACTTAGCCTTGTGTGCGAAGTGTGTTGGTTCTAGTGAGTGTAAGAGTCATTTTCTCATGACAGCCATTTACGTGACAGCAACACATCAGTAGGAACAGTATGGTCTTTCAGTCGCTAAATACTGTTCATATTTTTTCCCTTAAACCAAGTAACAAAAGTTACGACTCTAAAATAATATTTAATCTGTTATCATCAGCACAGTCTATTACTCCAGGAGTTTAGGTGACAGTGAAGTATTCAGACGTCCTAGGAACATCTCAGCTGTTTTTATCTGTGAACAAAATGCAATGTGTTACATTGTGTTTATGTTTCATAGTGAGAAACTATGCCATCTCCGTCTATGCAAAGGCCTTACTGAGCATGATGCGGGTGTGTATGAGATATCTTTCAATCCAAAACTGGATCAATAGGCCTATTCCCACAGGCCCATTGTGAGTGAGAACACACACAGACAGACAGACACACACCTGAAAGACAGGCTGTAGAGTCCATCCATTTGAGCAGCTGACCCACACTGAGCTCCTGCCGGTGGTTGGCATGGCAGGGCATCACTATCTGGCTCTTCTTTACCTCTGTAAGGTTCCTGAACACCTCCTCCTCCTCATCCTGGGGTCTGCTCATTTTAGGGTCTCAGATCTTAGGTCTCCTCTCTAAGAAAGGTAATATAACGTTGATCAATGAAAATGCATTTCATTTGAGTGACCTAGTGACCAACATGTTATCCATGCAAAATGTGGCTATAGAATAATACATTTCTAGGAAGAATACAGAGCAATAGCAAAGAAAACTCTGTGGCAGTAGCCCTTGCCTGCCCCATGACATACCCGACCTCAAATCTACACAGGAGATGTGACAGATTATTGCACAGTGATTGCAAAATCTTGTTCTGGAATAGGAGCTTCCCCTAACATTGCCAACTAAATAGCAATGCTAGTTCATTCCATTTGACAGCTTAAAGTAGCGTCGTATAAAGTTTAGCAGCATATTTTCATATCAAGACTATAAGTGTATAGCTAAGCTATCTGAGCTACCAGCATAAATGGGCATAGCTAAGTACCTCACCTCTACGAAGATTCCACGTACGGAGTTGAGAGTTGACTATAATTTTTTTAATGAACCTTCGACTCCGAGGCACCATGCAGTCAATACCAAAAACATTTAAATTCTAAAACCCTTACTGTGTACCTATGTTTGTCCTCTGTAGATGCGTGCCTTTCTTTGTTGCTAAAATACCTACTTTTTAATAAAATGTTAATCAAATACAACCACCGACTGTTTCACCTTGTTAAGATTCAATTGGCACATTCGCGATGAGTTGCCATCTTAGAGTAACAGTAATGAGGAAACAGTCGGAGGTTGTATTTGATTAACGTTTTATTAAAGAGTATGGTTTCAGTAATCCAAGAAAGGCAAACAGAGGACAAACATAGGTACACGGTAAAGGCTTAAGAATTTACAAATTCTGGTCTGCGCTCAAATAATCATTGTGAATTTGAGGTACTTGGCTAGAACGGGAAGTTCACTCGGGGTGCCAGGTTGCTAACTACAGAGAAAAGTTCACTCCAAAGTACCAGTCTGGTCTCATAGGTTAGATGTAACATAGTAAACTAAAATCTGGGACACTCAAATTAGTATGATACTCTATATATACAAAGGTATGTGGACACCATCTTCAAATTAGTAGTTTTGGCTATTTCAGCCAGACCCGTTGCTGACAGATATATAAGATCGAGCACACAGTAATGCAATCTCCATAGACAAACAATGGCAGTAGAATGGCCTTACTGAAGAGCTCCGTAACTTTCAATGTGGCATCGTCGCCACCTTTCCAACTAGTCAGTCCGTCAAATGTCTGCCCTGCTAGAGCTGCCCCAGTCAACTGTATGTGCTGTTATTGTGAAGTGGAAAAGTCTAGGTGCAAAAACGGCTCAGCTGCAAAGTGGTAGGCCACACAAGCTCACAAAACTGGACCACCGAGTGCTGAAGCGCGTAGTGTGTAAAAATCGTCTGTCCTCAGTTGCAACACTCACTACTGAGTTCCAAACTGCCTCTGGAAGCAACGTCAGCACAAGAACTGTTCGTCGGGAGCGTCATGAAATGGGTTTCCATGGCCGAGCACCCGCACACAAGCCTAAGACCACAAGGCACAATACCAAGCGTCGGCTGAAGTGGTGTAAAGCTCGCCGTGATTGGACTCTGGAGCAGTGGACACGTGTTCTTTGGAGTGAAGAATCACGCTTCACCATCTGGAGACGAATCTGGGTTTACAGGATGCCAGGAGAATGCTACCAGCCCCAATACATAGTACAAACTGCAAAGTTTGGTGGAGGAAGATAAATGGTCTGGGGCTGTTTTTCATGGTTTGGGCCCCTTGTTTCCAGTGAAGGGAAATCTTAAGGAAACAGCATACAATGCCATTCTAGACGATTTTGTGCTTCCAACTTTGTGGCAACCGTTTGGGGAAGGCACTTTCCTGTTCAGCATGACAATGCCCCCGTGCACAAAGCGAGGTCCATACAGAAATGGTTTGTCGAGATTGGTGAGGAAGAACTTGACTAGCCTGCACAGAGCACTGACCTCAACCCCATCGAACAACTTTGGGATGGAATTGGAATGCCGACAGCGATCCAGGCTTAGTCGCCCAACACCAGTGCACGACCTCACTAATGCTTGTGGCTGAATAGTAGCAAGTCCCCGCAGTAATGTTCCAACATCTAGTGGAAAGCCTTCACAGAAGAATGAAGGCTGTTATAGCAGCAAAGGGGGGACCAACAACATATTAATACCCATGATTTTGGAATGAGATGTTCGACGAGCAGGTGTCCACATACTTTTGATAGTGTATGTTGCATTCCCTGTGGTGACAGAAGACAGAGGTTAACTTGAAGGGAGAAAATGAAAAGGAGGGTGGATGGGTGTTGTGTACAATTCGAACATCTAGCAACCCAAAGGTTGTGTGTTTGAATCTCATCACTGAAAACTTTAGATTTTTAGCAAATTATAAACTTTGCAACTCCTTACTACGTTTTAGCTACTTGCAACTACTTAGTCTTAGGATGTTAGCTAACCCTTCCCGTAACTCTCTACTGCCCATCTTTTCCCTCAGGCAACAAATACACTTTTGGCCCTCACACCCCCCATATTACTATTTTCAAATTCCTACACATGAAAATGTAAGGTGACTTCCGTGTAGTTGGAGACGGTGCCCGAGCGAAGACGTTTGTGTGCCCGACAGGATACAGTAAGACCCGGAGCCCAGAAGACGGTATCCCGGAGAGGGTCTCATGGGGGAGACCTATCCTTTTCTTTTGATTTATTATTTAATAAACACCCTGAAACACCCTGAAACCGAGCTAATCATACTCTGTCCGTGTCTGATATGTGTAAACGTCTTGACCAAACCCCCTGGTCTGCCACAATATATACACTGCTCAAAAAAGTAAAGGGAACACTTAAACAACACAATGTAACTCCAAGTCAATCACACTTCTGTGACATCAAACTGTCCACTTAGGAAGCAACACTGATTGACAATAAATTTCACATGCTGTTGGAAAATGGAATAGACAACAGGTGGAAATTATAGGCAATTAGCAAGACACCCCCAATAAAGGAGTGGTTCTGCAGGTGGTGACCACAGATCACTTCTCAGTTCCTATGCTTCCTGGCTGATGTTTTGGTCACTTTTGAATGCTGGCGGTGCTCTCAATCTAGTGGTAGCATAAGACGGAGTCTACAACCCACACAAGTGGCTCAGGTAATGCAGCTCATCCAGGATGGCACATCAATGCGAGCTGTGGCAAGAAGGTTTGCTGTGTCTGTCAGCGTAGTGTCCAGAGCATGGAGGCGCTACCAGGAGACAGGCCAGTACATCAGGAGATGTGGAGGAGGCCGTAGGAGGGCAACAACCCAGCAGCAGGACCGCTACCTCCGCCTTTCTGCAAGGAGGAGCAGGAGGAGCACTGCCAGAGCCCTGCAAAATGACCTCCAGCAGGCCACAAATGTGCATGTGTCTGCTCAAACGGTCAGAAACAGACTCCATGAGGGTGGTATGAGGGCCTGACGTCCACAGGTGGGGGTTGTGCTTACAGCCCAACACCGTGCAGGACGTTTGGCATTTGCCAGAGAACACCAAGATTGGCAAATTTGCCACTGGCGCCCTGTGCTCTTCACAGATGATAGCAGGTTCACACTGAGCACATGAGCACATGTGACAGACGTGACAGAGTCTGGAGACGCCGTGGAGAACGTTCTGCTGCCTGCAACATCCTCCAGCATGACCGGTTTGGCGGTGGGTCAGTCATGGTGTGGGGTGGCATTTCTTTGGGGGGCCGCACAGCCCTGCATGTGCTCACCAGATGTAGCCTGACTGCCATTAGGTACCGAGATGAGATCCTCAGACCCCTTGTGAGACCATTTGCTGGTGCGGTTGGCCTTGGGTTCCTCCTAATGCAAGACAATGCTAGACCTCATGTGGCTGGAGTGTGTCAGCAGTTCCTGCAAGAGGAAGGCATTGATGCTATGGACTGGCCCTCCCGTTCCCCAGACCTGAATCCAATTGAGCACACCTGGGACATCATGTCTCGCTCCATCCACCAACGCCACGTTGCACCACAGACTGTCCAGGAGTTGGCGGATGGATGCTTTAGTCCAGGTCTGGGGGGAGATCCCTCAGGAGACCATTCGCCACCTCATCAGGAGCAAGCCCAGGCGTTGTAGGGAGGTCATACAGGCACGTGGAGGCCACACACACTACTGAGCCTCATTTTGACTTGTTTTAAGGACATTTCATCACAGTTGGATCAGCCTGTAGTGTGGTTTTCCACTTTAATTTTGAGTGTGACTCCAAATCCAGACCTCCATGGGTTGATAAATTTGATTTCCATTGATCATTTTTGTGTGATTTTGTTGTCAGCACATTCAACTATGTAAAGAAAAAAGTATTTAATAAGAATATTTCATTCATTCAGATCTAGGATGTGTTATTTTAGTGTTCCCTTTATTTTTTTGAGCAGTGTATAGATATATATATATACACTGCTATTATTTTTTTGAGCAGTGTATATATACTTTATTTTAAGAATGTGAAATGTCAGAATAATAGAAATAATTATTTATTTCAGCTTTTATTTCCTTCATCACATTCCCAGTGGGTCAGAAGTTTACATACACTTAATTGGTATTTGATAGCATTGCCGTTCAATTGTTTAACTTGCGTCAAACGTTTTGGGTTTCCCACAATAAGTTGGGTGAATTTTGGCCCATTCCTCCTGACAGTGCTGGTGTAACTGAGTCAGGTTTGTAGGTTTCCTTGCTCGCACACGCTTTTTCAGTTCTGCCCACATTTTCTATGGGATTGAGGTCAGGACTTTGTGATGGTCACTCCAATATTTTGACTATACAGTTGAAGTCGGAAGTTTACAAAGGTTATTTGAACGTGATGATAACTGTAAAGGCAGTCAATGTTGTTCTCCCCCTTTAACGAGGAGGAGCATGGATAGGACCAAGATGCGGATTGAGGGAAATAAGCCATCTTTTAATGAACAAACAGCAAACAAGACACTACAAACTACAAAACAACAAACGTGACTAACCTTCAACTGTCCTGTGAGGACACAGGAACAAACACCCACAAAACACCAGTGAAACCCTGGCTGCCTTTGTATGACTCTCAATTAGAGACAAACAATACACACCTGTCTCTAATTGAGAATCATACCAGGCCGAACACAAAACCCCACATAGAAATACAAACATAGACAAACCCACCCAACTCACGCCCTGACCAACTAAAATGAATACAAAACAAAGGAAAACAGGTCAGGAACGTGACAGAACCCCCCCCTTAAGGTGCGAACTCCGGGCGCACCAGCACAAAGTCTAGGGGAGGGTCTGGGTGGGCGTCTGTCCACGGTGGCGGCTCTGGCGGTGGACGAGGTCCCCACCCCACCATAATCAATCCCCGCTTCTTTATCCCCCTCCCAATGACCACCCTCCCACTAACCCCACCTAAATGAAGGGGCAGCACCGGGATAAGGGGCAGCACCGGGACAAGGGGCAGCACCGGGACAAGGGGCAGCACCGGGACAAGGGGCAGCACCGGGACAAGGGGCAGCACCGGGACAAGGGGCAGCACCGGGACAAGGGGCGGCAGGTCCTGGCTGAGGGACTCCGGCAGGTCCTGGCTGAGGGACTCCGGCAGGTCCTGGCTGAGGGACTCCGGCAGGTCCGGGCTGAGGGACTCCGGCAGGTCCGGGCTGAGGGACTCCGGCAGGTCCGGGCTGAGGGACTCCGGCAGGTCCGGGCTGAGGGACTCCGGCAGGTCCGGGCTGAGGGACTCCGGCAGGTCCGGGCTGAGGGACTCCGGCAGGTCCGGGCTGAGGGACTCCGGCAGGTCCGGGCTGAGGGACTCCGGCAGGTCCGGGCTGAGGGACTCCGGCAGGTCCGGGCTGAGGGACTCCGGCAGGTCCGGGCTGAGGGACTCCGGCAGGTCCGGGCTGAGGGACTCCGGCAGGTCCGGGCTGTAGGGCAGCTCCGGACTGTAGGGCAGCTCCGGACTGTAGGGCAGCTCCGGACTGTAGGGCAGCTCCGGACTGTAGGGCAGCTCCTGACTGGCGGGCAGCTCCTGACTGGCGGGCGTCTCTGGCAGCTCCTGACTGGCGGGCGTCTCTGGCAGCTCCTGACTGGCGGGCGTCTCTGGCAGCTCCTGACTGGCGGGCGTCTCTGGCAGCTCCTGACTGGCGGGCGTCTCTGGCAGCTCCTGACTGGCGGGCGTCTCTGGCAGCTCCTGACTGGCGGGCGTCTCTGGCAGCTCCTGACTGACGGACGGCTCTAGCGGCTCCTGACTGACGGACGGCTCTACTGGCTCGGGACAGACGGGCGGCTCTAATGGCTCGTGGCAGACGGCTGACTCAGATGGCGCTGGGCAGACAGATGGCTCAGACGGCGCTGGGCAGACAGATGGCTCAGACGGCGCTGGGCAGACAGATGGCTCAGACGGCGCTGGGCAGACAGATGGCTCAGACGGCGCTGGGCAGACAGATGGCTCAGACGGAGCTGGGCAGACGGGCCGTTCAGGCACCGCTGGGCAGACGGCAGACTCTGGCCGGCTGAGACGCACTATAGGCCTGGTGCGTGGTACCGGAACTGGAGGTACCGGGCTGAGGGCACGCACCTCAGGGCGAGTGCGGGGAACAGGAACAGGGCACACTGGACTCTCGTGGCGCACTCTAGGCCTGGTGCGTGGTACCGGAACTGGAGGTACCGGGCTGAGGGCACGCACCTCAGGGCGAGTGCGGGGAGAAGGAACAGTGCGTCCAGGGCTCTGGAGACGCACAGGAGGCTTGGTGCGTGGTGCCGGAACTGGAGGCACCGGGCTGGAGACACGCACCATAGGGAGAGTACGTGGAAGAGGAACAGGGCTCTGGAGATGCACTGGAAGCCTGGTGCGTGGTGTAGGCACTGGTGGTACTGAGCTGGGGTGGGAAGGTGGCGCCGGATATACCGGACCGTGAAGGAGGACACGTGCTCTTGAGCACCGAGCCTCCCCAACCTTACCAGGTTGAATGGACCCCGTAGCCCTGCCAGTGCGGCGAGGTGGAATAGCCCGCACTGGGCTATGCAGGCGAACCGGGGACACCACCTGTAAGGCTGGTGCCATGTACGCCGGCCCGAGGAGACGTACTGGAGGCCAGATACGTTGGGCCGGCTTCATGGCATCCGGCTCGATGCCCAACCTAGCCCTCCCAGTGCGGCAAGGTGGAATAGCCCGCACTGGGCTAAGCACGCGTACTGGGGACACCGTGCGCTTCACCGCATAACACGGTGTCTGACCAGTACGACGCCCTCTTACTCCACGGCAAGCCCGGGGAGTTGGCTCAGGTATCCAACCCGGCTTCGCCACACTCCCCTTTAGCCCCCCCCCAAGAAATTTTTGGGTGAGCCTCTCGGGCTTCCGTGCTAGCCGCGTACCCTCATACCTGCGCTCCTAACTGCCTCCAGCTGCTCCCATGGGAGGCGATCCCTTCCAGCCAGGATCTCCTCCCATGTGTAGCAACCCTTGCCGTCCAAAACGTCCTCCCATGTCCATTCCTCCTTCTGTCTCTGCTGCTGTCGCTGCCCTTCTCCACTCCGCTTGGTCCTCTTGTGGTGGGTGTTTCTGTAAAGGCAGTCAATGTTGTTCTCCCCCTTTAACGAGGAGGAGCATGGATAGGACCAAGATGCGGATTGAGGGAAATAAGCCATCTTTTAATGAACAAACAGCAAACAAGACACTACAAACTACAAAACAACAAACGTGACTAACCTTCAACTGTCCTGTGAGGACACAGGAACAAACACCCACAAAACACCAGTGAAACCCTGGCTGCCTTTGTATGACTCTCAATTAGAGACAAACAATACACACCTGTCTCTAATTGAGAATCATACCAGGCCGAATACAAAACCCCACATAGAAATACAAACATAGACAAACCCACCCAACTCACGCCCTGACCAACTAAAATGAATACAAAACAAAGGAAAACAGGTCAGGAACGTGACAATAACAGTCAAGCATCAAAAAGAAAAAGGGAAACATTGACAAGACACAAGAATAAAATGCAGAAGAGATACCTGAATGACACACTGGCAAAACTCCATCAGAAGTTCAATATAGAATTACCAGAGGTCAAGCTGTCACACAGAGCTCACCAAAAGACGTCCCTTTTGGATTGTCCATCCACCAGTGAAAGACAGGTAGACATGCCAATGTTAGACACATGCCAACCTTCAGTTCATGGCAGACAAGTTGTTATATCACAGAGTGGTTAAAAGACATTGAAGAATTGTTTGGGTCTTTGTGTTGCGAGAAGACGACCAAAGAGTGCATGTATCGAGAGTGCTCACTTTGCTAAGAGAAAGAGTGGTTTGAGTGGAAAGGCAGAAGAGAGAAAGAAGAAAACAAAAGATGGAATAAAAGAGAAGTTCTGTCCATTTGACTGTAAAGGAGAAGGTGTACGGTACCCTTCAAACTCTACTGAAAGACTTTACATCCAATGTGAAGAACACACTTGGGAAACATGTCTTCAATATCAGACATCAGTACTCCACATTAAGTCTCAGAAAACTTCTTATAGAAGATGAGTTAACCCCTCATGTGGATTTGGCCGAGAACTACCTGTGCATGTATGCCTCTGAAATACAGGCGGTGCATTTTGGTGACTCTCACCAGCAGACAGCACTTCACACTGGGGTTGTATACACTAAAGAAGGTGTTGTGTCAGTGTGCTCAGTCAGCTCATCAATGCATCATGACCCCTCTGCAATTTGGGTACATCTCTCCAAAATTCTCTCCCACCTCCGTGAGTTTAATCTATCTGCCACTGTCCTCCATGTTGTAAGTGATGGACCAACCACACTGTACAGATCCTAAAATAATTTATTCTACCTGAGCAAAATTCCATTTTATCAGGGGTTTGAGAAGATCAAATTGGATTTTTTGGAGGCTGGACATGGGAAAGGTCCTGCGGATGGAATCGGCAAAAGGAAATAACCTTAAGAATGGAAACGTAATCTACGATGATCTTTCCAAAGAACAGTCAAATGTGAAGCTCTTTTACGTCACAGAGCAAGAGATTGAGAAAATGGATCCCCTGCTACCAGATCGTCTCAAGACGATCCGTGGAAGAACAGAAAATACACCAGGTAATATTTATAATGTAAAACTACAGATTTTTTATGACAAAATGTATATCAAATCATTATATTTTCATTATCTTAACACTTCCAGTAAACACTTAAATTACTCAACAGAACGTGTTAGAAATTTACTGGATGTTCGTTAATTTAAGAAATCTTCTGTCCGTATAAAGATCGTCACTGCCATCGCAGGACAAATCACATGGAGAGTTCTAAGTTGTTTCTGCTCAACTCCATATCTATGTGATTGTTTTGGCCCACAGACTGTGATAATTCAACAAACAGAGGCAGACAAAGCACAACCTCCCACTTCCACCTGCACAGCACCACAGCCATCTCCTAGCCCAATACAGCTCATTGCAGACAAACATTTGAAGTCGGAAGTTTACATACACTTAGGTTGGAGTCATTAAAACTCGTTTTTCAACCACTCCACAAATTTCTTGTTAACAAACTATAGTTTGGCAAGTCGGTTAGGACATATACTTTGTGCATGACAAGTAATTTTCCAATTGTTTACAGATAGATTATTTCACTCAGCAAGGAAGAAGCCACTGCTCTAAAACCGCCATAAAAAGCCAGACTACGGTTTGCAACTACAAATGGGGACAAAGATCATCATTTTTTGAGAAATGTCCTCTGGTCTGATGAAACAAAAATAGAACTGTTTGGCCATAATGACCATCATTATGTTTGGAGGATAAAGGGGGAGGCTTGCAAGCCAAAGAACATCATCCCAACCGTGAAGCATGGAGCTGGCAGCATCATGTTGTGGGGGTGCTTTGCTGCAGGAGGGACTGGTGCACTTCACAAAATAGATGGCATCATGAGGATGGAAAATTACGTGGATATATTGAAGCAACATCTCAAGACATCAGTCAGGAAGTTAAAGCTTGGTCGCAAATGAGTCTTCCAAATGGACAATGACCCCAAGCATACTTCCAAAGTTGTGGCAAATGGCTTAAGGATAAATAAGTCAAGGTATTGGAGTGGCCATCACAAAGCCCTGACCTCAATCCTATAGAAAATGTGTGGGCAGAACTGAAAAAGCGTGTGCGAGCAAGGAGTCCAACAAACCTGTCTCAGTTACATCAGCTCTGTCAGGAGGAATGGGCCAAAATTCACCCAACTTATCGTGGGAAGCTTGTGGAAGGCTACCCTAAACATTTGACCCAAGTTAAACAATTTAAAGGCAATGCTACTAAATAATAATTGAGTGTATGTAAACTTCTGACCCACTGGGAATATGATTAAACAAATAAAATCTGAAATAAATCATTCTCTCTACTATTATTCTGACATTTCACATTCTTAAAATAAAGTGGTGATCCTAACTGACCTAAAACAGGGAATTTTTACTTGGATTAAATGTCAGGAATTATGAAAAACTGAGTTTAAATGTATTTGGCTAAGGTGTATTTAAACTTCTGACTTCAACTGTATATATATATGAAAATTGGCATTCCCTTTTTTTGGTCGTCAAATAATCGGTATCGGCGTTGAAAAATCATAAATCAGTCGACCTCTAATTTTGACCCCCCCCTTTGTTCAGGGACAGCTTTTTCAATTTCTGTTAGTCACATGTCTGTGGAACTTTTCAGTTTATGTCTCAGTTGTTGAATCTTGTTATGTTCATAAAAATATTTACACATGTTAAGTTTGCTGAAAATAAACACATTTGACAGTGAGAGGACATTTCTTTTTTTGCTCAATTTATATTTCACTTAATAAATGTTATGAAAATATCAGATTTTCCTTGGTGTTTTAGTAGCCTTATGGCACAGCGTTTCCCTAAGGCAAAAAATAATATTGGTTTTTGGGGTCAAAGTATATATTTGTTATTATTGATACATTACCCGAAAGCCTAAATCTTCCAAAAAATAAGATGGATAAAAATAAATAATGAAAAAACAAACTGTGTGCAGTAGAGGGTTAACCCATTAGCCCAACTCCTAACCTTGGGGTGGCAGCTAGCCTTGTGGTTAGAGCGTTGGGCTAAAGGGTTAACCCTCTACTGCACACAGTTTGTTTTTTCATTATTGATTTTTATCCGTCTAAAGGTTGCTAGATTGAATCCCTGAGCTGACAAGGTAAAAATCTGTCATTCTACCCCTGAACGAGGCTGTTAACCCACTGTTCCTAGGATGTCATTGTAAATAAGAATTTATTCTTAACTGTCTTGCCTAGATAAATAAAAAACCTTAACCCCTAACCTAGCTAACGGTTAGCCACCTAGCTAACATTAGCGTTCGCCTGGTCATTCCTACCATGCGGTGCCTTTTGGTCCTCACGTTTTTTAGGAAAAGTATATATGTACCAGTCAGAAGTTTGGACACACCTACTCATTCAAGGGTTTTTCCTTTATTTTTACTAATTCCTACATTGTAATTGGAATGCATTCCAGGTGACTATCTCATTAAGCTGGTTGAGAGAATTCCAAGAGTGTGCAAAGCTGTCAATGTAAAGGGTGGCTACTTTGAAGAATCTCAAATATAAAATATATTTTGATTTGTTTAACACGTTTTTGGTTACTACATGATTCCATATGTGTTATTTTATAGCTTTGATGTCTTCACTATTACTCTGCAATGTAGAATAATCTATGGATTTCATATGACTGGGAATACAGAAGTGCATCTGTTGGTCACAGATACCTTCAAAAAAAGGTAAGGGTGTGGATCAGAAAACCATTCAGTATCTGGTGTATCCACCATTTGTCTCATGCAGCACAACCCATCTCCTTCGCATAGAGTTGATCAGGTTGTTGATTGTGGCCTGTGGAATGTTGTTCCACTCCTCTTCAATGGCTGTGCGAAGCTGCTGGATATTGCCGGAAACTGGAACACGCTGTCGTACACATCAATCCAGAGCATCCCAAACATGCTCAATGGAATTGTGTACAGATCCTTGCGACATGGGGCCATGCATTATCATGCTGAAACATGAGGTGATGGCGGCGGATTAATGGCACGACAATGGGCCTCAGGATCTCGTCACTGTATTTCTGTGCATTCAAATTGACATTGATAAAATCCAATGTTAGTTGTCCGTAGCTTATGCCTGCTCATACCATAACCCCACCACCACCATGGGGCATTCTGTTCACAACGCTGACATCAGCAAACCGCTCGCACAAACGACACTATACACGCTGTCTGCCATCTGCCCGGTACAGTTAAAACCGTGATTAATCCGTGAAGAGCACACTTCTCCAGCGAAGGTGAGCATTTGCCCACTGAAGTCGGTTAGGACGCCTAACTGCAGTCAGGTTAAGACCCTGATGCGGATGACGAGCATGCAGATGAGCTTTCCTGAGACCGTTTATGCAGAAATTATTCAGTTGTGCAAACCCACAGTTTCATCAGTTGTCCGGGTGGCTGGTCTCAGTCAATCCCACAGGTGAAGAAGCCAGATGTGGAAGTTATGGGCTGGCATACTTACAAGTGGTCTGCAGTTGTGAGGACAAACTAACATTTTTTTTAAACAACGTTCGAGGCTTATGGTAGAGAAATGAGCATTCAATTATCTGGCAACAGCTCTTGTGGACATTCCTGCAGACATCTGTGGTGTTGTGTATCAAAACTGCACATTAAAGAGTGGTATTTTATTGTCCCCAGCACAAGGTGCACCTGTGAAATGTTTACTAACATGGAGGTAAACAAATTTGTGAAGAACATTTTAGAGAAATACGCCTTGTGTGTGTATGGAAAGTTTCTGGGGTCTTTTATTTCAGCCCATGAAACATGGGACCAACACTTTGCATGTTGCATTTCCTTTTTTGTTCAGTATATTTAATAGCTAATATTTTTAAGTTGATGAATAGCAGCCGGGGACATGGCATAAACGCCGACATACACTAAAAACAAAATGCATAAAATTCACTTCGACATACATATATTTGCGTTTTTATAGTAAAGACACCTAACTTGATATTTAAAGCCCCTTGGAATCCACATTTTACACTAAATAAGGTGATATTTCCTAGGGGCACCGGTGAATAGGAATGACCCATGCATCTAGCTAACGCTAGCCACAACAAATTGGAATTCGTAACATATCATACGAAATGGATGATGCACATCCACAAATTAATATCATACCAGACCAAACGTAACAAATCAACAAAATGGCAACAGAGCAGCGAGGACACAAAGAACAGTCTGGTGCTTTTGTCGATGAACTTACCTCAAAAGTTATAACACGCATAGGAATATCGCATTGGGCTTTTTAGATAGTCTACACTGTACATGGGTAGAGCGCACAATCTCGGGCGCGTTTCAGCTTGTTATGACAGCGTGATAGGACATGGTGCAGTATGAAATGGCTACTGCTGCCAACACCACCTCCCACCCAAACCACATTTTAAGGTGGAATGGATCATTTCACCAGCACATTTCATTGTATGAAATACAATCCACCTTAATTGTGTGACATCTGTATCCATTTAATAAATTCTGGAAACAAAATAATGTGTTTGTCATAATGACATACATAGCTACATTTCCACAATGCTATTTTCTTAAGCAATAAGAGATATGGATCACAATCCTCTTCCACAGATGTAAATCAAAACTGAGCCGAAGGTAGAGAAACACAATGAAACTTTTGACTGATGAGCTAGAGTATCTAGGGTCTCTTTATTTTCAGATATTACAGTACTGACAGTAGAAATAGGAAGGTTATGAATAGTGGAACATTGTTATTTTGGTGCTGTTTAATGTAGCTAGTTCACACAGCCCCATGCAGATAGAGGGACAGGAACTTCTGGAAGGTTTCAGGCTTGTACCCAGATAGACCTGGTGGTATCTGCGGGGGCAAAGCAGAGAGAACAAAACCTGGTCAAAATGATGTTTGAAATACCATTTGTATAAAATCTAAGCTACTAAGTAAAATGGATTCCCTGTTACTATCCATTTCAGATGTGGGACCCTATAAGGGTGTACAATATATTTTATAACTGTTTGATTATATAACTTTTGAAAAGAGACAAAGAAAAAAACAAAGTAGTTCTTACCTGCACCACCCTCTTCTTGATGAGGGGGTGGACCTTGGCGAAGTCGTACAGCAGCTGGTCATTCTCCACCCACACCTGGTTCTTGACCCCCTCGTCAGCCTGCAGGTCTGTGGTGTTGAGCTGGAACACCACATACTGGAACATCCGGCCGTTGGTGGCCACCGACTGGACCACTATGGGCTGCTCCAGCACCCCAGGCTTAGTCTGAAGGGAGGGGGAAGAGAGGTTGAACAACATAGTGCTGAGCGTTTACGGTTTGGTTTTGGTTCGATTATATTTGTATCTATTTTTTACGCACTATGCAATATGTGGGATGAATGCTATAACACAGAATAAAACAATTAATACAATTTTCATGATGGTAGTGACTGCCCATTACTGCTTATCACTTCAAATATTATTGGTCACATACACATGGTTAGCAGATGTTAATGCAAGTGTATCGAAATACTTGTACTTCTAGTTCCGACAGTGCAGTAATATCTAACAAGTAATCTAACAATTTCCCAACAACTACCATATACACACAAATCTAAAGGAGTGAATGAGAATATGTATATATAAATATATGGATGAGCGATGGCCGAGCGGCATAGGCAAGGTGCAATAGATGGTATAAAATACAGTATATTCATATGATATGAGTAATGGAAGATTTGTAAACATTATTAAAGTGGCATTATTAAAGTGGCATTGTTTAATGTGAATAGTGATCCATTTATTAAAGTGTCCAGTGATTGGGTCTCAATGTAGGCAGCAGTCTCTGAGTTAGTGATTGCTGTTTAGAAGTCTGAAAAACAGTTTCTATCTCAATGCCATCAGTCTCTCGGTCCCAGCTTTGATGCAACTGTACTGACCTCGCCTTCTGGATGATAGCGGGGTGAACAGGCAGTAGCTCGGGTGGTTGTTGTCCTTGATGATCTTTTTGGCCTTCCTGTGATATCGGGTGCTGTAGATGTCATGGAGGGCAGGTAGTTTGCCCCCGGTGATGCATTGTTCAGACTGCACCACCCTCTGGAGAGCTTTGCGGTTGAGGGCGGTGCAGTTGCCGTACCAGGCTGTGATACAGCTCGACAGGATGCTCTCGATTGTGCATCTGTAAAAGTTTGTCATGGTTTTGGGTGACAAGCTAAATTTCTTCAGCCTCCTGAGGTTGAAGAGGTGCTGTTGCGTCTTCTTCACCACACTGTCTGTGTGGGTGGACCATTTCAGTTTGTCTGTGATGTGTACGCAGAGGAACTTAAACACTTTTCACCTCTACTGCTGTCCCTTCGATGTGGATAGGGGGGTGCTCCCTCTGCTGTTTCCTGAAGTCCACGATCATCTCCTTTGTTATATTGATGTTGAGTGAGAGGTTGTTTTCCTGACACCTCACCTCCTCCCTGTAGGCCGTCTCATCGTTGTTGGTATTCAAGCCCACTACTGTTGTGTCGTCTGCAAACTTGATGACTGAGTTGGAGGCGTGCATGGACAGGGAGTACAGGAGGGGGCTTAGCACGCACCTTTGTGGGGCCCCAGTGTTAAGGATCACCGAAGTGGAGATGTTGTTTCCTACCTTCACCACCTGGGGGCAGCCCTTCAGAAAGTCCAGGACCAAATATTGCACAGGGTGGGGTTGAGACCCAGGGCCTCCAGCTTGATGATGAGCTTGGAGGGTAGTATGGTGTTGAATGCTGAGCTGTAGTCAATGAACAGCATTCTTACATAGTTATTCCTCTTGTCCAGATGGGATAGGGCGATTGCATTGGCGATTGCATCATCTGTGGACCTGTTGGAACGGTATGCAAACCGAAGTTGGTCTAGGGTGGAGGTGATATGATCCTTGACTAGTCTCTCAAAGCACTTCATGATGACAGAAGTGAATGCTACAGGGCGGTAGTCATTTAGTTCAGTTATCTTTCCTTCTTGGATACAGGAACAATGGTGGCCATCTTGAAGCATGTAGGGACAGCAGACTGGGATATGGAGAGATTGAATATGTCCGTAAATACACCAGCCAGCTGGTCTGCGCATGCTCTGAGGACGCGGCTAGGGATGCCGTCTGGGCCAGCAGCCTTGCGAGGGTTAACAACTTTAAATGTTTTACTCACTCGGCCACTGAGAAGGAGATGGCGCAGTCCTTGTTAGCGGTCCGCGGCGGTGGCACTGTAGTATCCTCAATGTGGGCAAATAAAGTGCTTCGTTTGTCTGGAAGCGTGACGTCGGTGTCCGTGACGTGGCTGGTTTTCTTTTTGTAGCCCGTGATTTCCATAATTTATTCACATTACTTTAATAAAATATTTCAGTTGTTCTATATATTTGTTTTATTTGATTACTTTATTATTTCATTCCAAGTCATCATCTCTATAGAGCTGCTGCCTACTGTGTGCGGTCTGACATATCACTATTTTGTAGTTCTTCATAGTAAATAAGGCCTATTTATATGACTCCTGAATACCAACTATCAATCATTTCGATAATATATTTTCAGGTAGAGATACCTCACGAAGCAACAGCTGCTCTCTAGATCACCTCACGATCATGCATTCTTCGGTCTCTTCTGTAGTAGGTGTAAAATAATCAGACCGGACAAGAAGATGCGCAATGAATTATGGTCATTGTTGCTAAACTGTGAAAAATATTGGCCTGTTGGAAACTCCCTACTACATTGCACAGTTAATCTCTAGAGAAACTTTGCAATGTACGCATTGAGCTAACAGAAAAAAACAGAATGAAATGGAATTCAAATAACTGAACAGACATCGGTCAATTAGTTGTTAAAACGGAGAAGAAAAAAAAAATCAGAGATGTAGGTTAATTGCTCAAGACTAGACACGTGACCCACATACACAATCAGTGGAGGGAGAAATCAGTGGAGGATTTGTTCATTGTTGCAGCTTAATTTCAATGAAAGTCACGTTTGCAATCATATTGTGTGGAACAATGCACGGGAACTCTGTCAGGGTGGAATAGTCCATTATTATGAACCAGTCCGTGGGTGATTAATGGCATTTGTTTCTACTAGTATAAGAAAAACTAGAATTGCATTAATATTGATATGAAATATATGTATGGGAATACATTTTTTATATTTTATGAATAATTTTTCGTCTGTATGGATTCACAAACTTTTTTGAGGCCTTTTTTGTCAACAATGTGGCTGGCCTCATTAACCTGGGCACAGTACCCAGGCAAAAACCCTATCCCTCCCCATTTCCTTCGCAACTTTAAAGATTCGCGCAGATTCTTCTGCTGCTGAACCAACCTGCTGAAGCAAGACAGAATGAGAGCGATGAGCTGAGCAGCCCACGACAGCGGGTCGTTTGTTTCGTGTTGGGGGGCCTCGAGCAGAGCATGGGGGAGGGCTTGCTGATGTGAGGCCTGTCGCAATTGCCTCTTCTGCCAAATTGTAAGTCCGCCACTGTAAGCAACCATCAGCTCATTATGCCAAGCAGAAATACTGATCAAATCTCTATCCCATTCAATCACTTTTTATAATTTCTGTTACAAATGTGTAATAAAGTATTGGACATTATACCATTATGTAATTAATTTATGTGTAAGGTTACAAACAGCCTTTACCCCGTGGAGTGTGTGAGCACGAGCCAGGGCGTTCCCGAAGGCAAACATAATCATCTTAGCACGGAGCTGCTCAGGAAGGAGAGTGACAGGGGTGTCTCCTGCCTCCAGGAGGAAGAGGGTGTGGGCATGAGGGTAAGGGTAGTCCTCCTTGAAGCCTGAAGGAACAGAGGTTTTATTGTGAGTTCATTCCTGATCTGAATTCAACATTTCCATTGTTCTACATACAAATTGTATGGATCTGTAGCTGTAATGACTGGTTGATTGACAAACAGTAGTATTGCCTGTATGGTTCTGCTCCTTGTAGAGCTGGACACTCTGCAGGTCGATGGTGGGAGAGATCGGGTAGAACGTCTCCAGGACATGGTCGGCCGTGCTCTGGACCTCCTCTTTCCCAGCAAGCACTGGGAGAGGGGCCATGCTGTTGAGCAGCAACCCATTTTGCCCTCGCACCTGGAACAAGTCTTCACCTGGAGGACAGGTGGCCAGGAAGAGGTGAGATAAAACAGCTAAGCTATTGGTCAATGGTGTGTAGTAGTAGCCTATGTACTGTGGCTATCCTGTCTGTCTCATAGATTTTAAATAAATGGGCCCTGGACACATTACCTACTAGTGGGGCTTAGGGGTTGATTTCGGACTGGGTACAACTTGATGAGATGGGCAATAGTGTTATATCAGTAACACTAAAACAACAAATACATTCAAAGTCCAGTATAATACTGTATTTACCACTATTGCATAATGCTATTGAATGAGGTCAGGGGTCACGGGCCTACCTCTGCTCCATGTGGCAGCCAGACTGTATTTCTCCGCCAGGATCCTCCTGCCAAGCACAGGATGACTGACCTGCAGGCTCCCACACAGGTGGATCAGGTTCCTCAGCAAAGCCACGCTAGAGAGACAAAGGACAGAAGAGAGATGCCACATGTCAGCACAGAGACAGTGGAATTAATGTTCAGAGACCCAAGCTGGCCCAGCCATGTATTTTGTGATTCTGATGTGAATGAAAACCTGTGACACCAGACAAAGACAATTATGGGTCATGGACTAGTTAGTTTGCGTTCATCTGGGTAGTGGTCAACTACTCACCAGAAATTGTCTCTGGACGGTCGTTCCTCTGTGGTGTCCCAGAAGCGAGCATGCCTGATGGCATTCTGAACTCGCTCATCCTGGTTTTCAATCTGATTGGCTTCGTTCTCAGCCAATGACAGAACCTGGTCCGGAAGTCCCTGTGTCAGCTTGGATTTAGTGAGCCACAGTGCTTGCCTGACACCTGTAACATAGGAATAAATATTAAAGAGAATACACACAATTGATTCATTAGATGTATTTTTATTTTATTGATTTCTATATTTTGGACTCCAATTGACATTTAGTGGCATCTCTTTTGTTGACTGATATCTTCCATTTGTCTAATACAGGATCAATAATAGGAGCCAACAGTTTATTGAACTTTAATATAAAATACCTTCAAGTGCGTTTGTCCTTTGGTTAAATATGAAGCAAGACTTCTCTTTATGGAGTGGCATTTCTTCCTCTTTCGGCGCATAATAATGAGAGGGGTCGTTCCAGTCTCGCACCCAGGTAGGGAAAGAGGGCTTTGCCAAACCAGGGACATAGTGCATTCTATCGCCATAGGTAATGCGCTCGAGTCCGGGTATGTCCACCTTGACTCGCGGCTTTTTTCTCGGCGTTACCTTCGCACATAAACTGCAGGTGACATTGAAATATCGATGCCCGTGGACACTGCTCCCCCCATGTGTCGAGATGATTCTTACCTCTTTCAAAAGCGTCGTTTTCGCAAGCAAAGGAGCTGCGGCTTTAAAAAGTTGTGCAGTTTCTTTAAACATTTTGCTAAGTATTATTTATCTTTATAAAGTAATAATTATCTATAGCATCTTCTCGTTACACGTATCACCGTAGGACGCCGCCATCTTTTTCACCAGTACTGAGGTTCAAAGCAATTGGTAAACGACCAGTGTGGTATACTACCGCCTCCAACAGGATGGGAGTGGAACCCACATGCAAAATAGGCCTTGTCCAAAAATGAAAGCGTCCTTTTTACTACTTTCCCAATACTTGGTGGAAGGAAAAATGCATTTGACAGGTGAGAAATAGTGTATTCGTTTATCTGTTCAATCATATCAAATATGTGAATACTTTGATGAGAAGTATGGCCTTTTCAAATTTTTGGATGGAAATAGAGAACATAATTTGATCTAAGTCTGGTGACATTGTACTGTCAGAATTTTCACATTTGATAAATGTAATTCCAGTCATGATGTCAAACACAATCAGAGTCATGTATGTTCATGTTCCTTAATTGACATAACAAAAATTAACATTATTTTTATTTAACCTTTAGTTTAGGTTTGTAGTATTTCATATAGATGGGCAAGGCTCAGCCTAGTTTTTATACTTTTTACAGACACACAATATCAGGAAATCAGGAAAACAATTGCTGCTTCAGAACCATCTGTACCTTTTCAGACAAAAGTAACACTGACATCACAAAAATATACTGAACAAAAATATAAACACAACATGCCACAATTTCAATGATTTTACTGAGTTACAGTTCATATTAGGAAATCAGTCAATTTAAATAAATAAATTAGGCCCTAATCTATGGATTTCACGACTGAGCAGGCCTACCCATTTGGGAGCCAGGCCCACCAACTGGGGAGCCAGGCCCAGCCAATCAGAATGCGTTTTTCCCCACAAAAGGGCTTTATTACAGACAGAAATACTCCTCAGTTTCATCAGCTGTCCAGGTAGCTGGTCTCTGACGATCCCGCAGGTGAAGAAGCCAGATGTGGAGGTCCTGGGCTGGTGTGGTTACACGTGGTCTGTGGTTGTTTTGTTTTTGTGTCTTTTACTTTCAGTTTTGTACACCAGCTTCAAACAGCTGAACATAATTATTGGTTATGGAAAATATATTTAATTGTGGTTTAGATTATACAATGATTCTCTACACTATACTTGTTTTTTGTAGAATAAACTAAAATTAGGTGAACTATTACAATTTTAGCAACCAGGAAATGCCAGAACAATTTCTGAATAATGCATCTTTAACATACTGGCCCTGCTGCTGCCGAACTCAGCAGGGACAGATTAAAATGTCTCTGGTACAGTTATGACAAGGAGGAAACAGACTCCAAGGAGGCGATAATCATTTGGATCAATACAAGAGTCAAAGAAGATGATCTCAGGAGAACTGTGAGAAGTCCAGCTCCAGAATGCTCATGTGAAAGTTCTATCTAAATACATATTTTGAAGTCAATCATAATATTTGTGTCCAAACTGAATCAATTATATACTGTTCCTATCAGATTCTGTTAATCCATCAGATACTATTCCCCACTAATATGGTACATTATTGGAGACATAAGATAATATGTCAAAACAAGACACCTAAAAAAAGAAACATAGTTCAATTCGTTGCGTACATTTCAAAATTTAATTTAATGAAACAATTAAATAAAATGGAAAGAATAGAGAGGGAATGTTATAGATGTTTTTATTTATTAACACAAACCCTGGTAACCAAAGCAGGCAAGCTGAAATGTTCCCAAAGTGGCAATTCCAAAGCATAAAGGTGAACAACAAATTCAGAATGATCTGAAACAATTTCCAAAATGATCAATAAAAAAAACAGTTGCTATTTTCTAATGGACAGCAAAATGTCTTCCAATGTTTTTTTGTTAAGCAATTCCTGATATGTGATATAGAAATCATTGTTGAGCTTTTGGCAGTTATAGCAAGCCATGTGTTTACCGCACAAAACTATTGGCAACCATAAGCAAACATTTGTGGTGAACACAAATACATTTGAATAAAAAATAAAATATATAGTTTTGTCATCACATACACCAGATAGGTGCAGTGAAATCTGTTGATTTACAGGGCCAGCCATAGTCGTATGGCGCCCCTGGGGCAAATTAGGGTACAGTGCCTTGCTCAAAGGCACGTCGACAGATTTTTCACCTTGTCGGATCAGGTATTCAAACCAGCGACCTTTCGGTTACTGGCCCAATGTGTGACAATATATAGGCGCAACAATTCCCTATACATCCCACCAATTCAGAAATCCTGTAGGCCTAACCCCTGGAACGAAAATAAACTACTAACTTGAATCTTGCTCGTCATTGTCTTTTTTCACATGCCATATTCTGAAGCAGTTCCTATCTGGTATTATGCAGAGTGCCACCTTGCAGGACTCGCACTGCCAAATGGTCTTGTGCTTACACAAATGACACTGCCTCCTTCCCTCAGAAGCTTTATTACACAACGCAACAGTGATGGGATCTTTTGTGGGCACAGGACAGCACAATAAACCAACTTCCACCTCTTCCTCTTCTTCACCCTGCTTTTCATCCTGTTTTTTACCATGCTTTTCACCCTGCTTTTCCAATCGCTGTTCGCTCGGTTGTTCCTTCTGCTCCTCGCCCCTCTCCTCCTGAACATCCCCTTTCAGTGCAATATCAGCAAGCTGCGAACACAGCTTCTCCCTGAACTGTTTTTGGGCCATGGGCTTTGTGTTCTTAGTCACGGCCATGTCCTTGTGCATGAGCCAGCTGTTCACCACAGCAACATCTACAAAGTGGTAGAAGAAGGTCTTGTACCACTTCATGGTTTTCTGGGCCACACTGTAGCATTTGATAAGGGAATCAGACAGGTCCACACCCCCCATATACTTGTTGTAGGACTTGAGTGGCGCTGGGGCGGGTACAGGCTCTGTTGTCCAGGTGCCATCCTCTAACCTCTTGCGTCGTTGGACCTGCTCCTTTGCAAAGGCTTTATGGATGGTGGTACACATGATGACTGGTCGTGCGTCCATCCACTTGGTGAAGAGCAGCTCCCCGTTACGAAGCCAGCGGATGGTCCCTCTCTTTGCTCTGGGTGGCATACTGTTCTCTTGAACACCAGCGAGGCCCACACGGTTTTCACGTATGGTTCCACAAGCTCCTAATTTGCTCTTGTACAGGTCACGGAAGAGAGTGGCGCTGGTGAAATAATTATCAACGTAAATGTGGTACCCAGTGCCCAAGTGAGGGATATTCAACAGGTCCATGACAGCGTCATAGCTCTCCCCTTTTCCTGAAGCAGATGGGTTCTTGCTCATAAAGACATTGAAGTCGCAGGTATAGCCATTTCTTGAATCTGCTAAAACATACAGCTTGAATCCATATCTGTAGGGCTTGGATTTAATGTATTGTTTGAGGCCGTGGCGGGCCTTGGAGTGCACCATGCGCTCATCAATGGAAAGATTCTGGAATGGGTGGTAGAAGGCCCTGCATGCCGCCAATATCTGGTCTTTGAGAGGTTTGATTCTCATGAGCCGATCATACCCTGCAGTCCCCTTCTTCTTGTCGTTTTCCTCATCCTCTGCTGGGTCACTCATGTGCAGTGAATAGGTGATTGCCCGAAATCTTGTCATAGTCATGACTGTACGGCAAAAAGGAATACCATACAACCTGTTCGGGACCCAGTAGTCTGATACAGTGTGCACATTCAGCAGACCCATATAGATTACAATGCTGAGGTAGTTGTACATTTCCTCCACAGATACAGGTTTAAATCCCTGTTCATGTCTTCTCTTGGCATTCTTGTTGGTGTTTGAGCAGAGAGTATCAACAATGTCATTACTGAAGAAGAGCTGGAAGAGCTCTAGAACAGTGTAGTTCTTTGAAGTGTCTAGCTGGGGTCCAGGAGTCCTAGCTGGTTCGAAGGGGAACAGTTTAGGCTCTTGGTCTGGTTCATCCTCAGTCTTCCACCTCCTCTCTGACACAATGATAAGAGGTGTGGCTGCATGAGCGTTCCTTCTGGATTTGGCAGGGCTGGATAACCAGAGGGGAGAGGATGGAGGCCTGGCCTTCTTTTGCCCCTTTTTCTGTTTTCCTTTAGGGCTGGAGATGGTTTTTCTCTTTTTTGAAGCTCTGGTCTCTATGGCTTCTGTCTCAAAGGAAAATGTGTCTTCATCCTCCTCACTGGACTCTGAAGTCTCAGTGGAGAGAGGGGAGGAACCCCTTACTCTGGGCTGTGAAGAGTCTGTCCCATTGGACGGGGAATCATTCCCGTCTACAGTCTCTGAATGTTCTGTCCAACCGTCTTCATCTTCTTCTCTGAAACGTATCAAAGACAAAATAGGATAAGAGTGAGCAAAATCAGTTAATTGTGACATCCCTAGTACATGCAAATATATAATAGTCAAGGAACAAATTTATGTGTGAGAAAATAATAATCATACCATCATTTGAAGGCATAATATCACATGTAGTGGTCAAGGGATTGCAATTTATGAGACAAGTTATAATACTGAAACTGATTCAACTCACTGGTCCATAAGTTGATCCAACTCTTCTTTGAAATCGGAATCTATTAAGGAGGAAGACGAGGGAAACCTTACTCTGGACTGTGAAGAGACTGTCACTTTGGGAGGGGAGTCATCCTTCCCTCTAGTCTCTATAACTGCTGTCCTACAGGGAGGAGAATCACTGCCCACTCTAAGCTCTATAACTTCTGTTCCATTGGACAGGGAGTCTTCCCTCCCTCTAGTCTCTGTAACTGCTGCCCCATTGCCGTCTACAGTCTCTGAAGGTTCTGTCCAACAGTCTTTATTTTCCTCTCTGAAAACAAATCAATTAAAAAATGTAGTCAGGGTGAAGCAAAATATGTTTATTGTGACATCCCTAGCACAAGTGAATAGCCCTTCATCTTTAATAGTCAAGAAATACAATTCTGTGATAAAAAAAATATATATATATACAATATCACATGCTTACTGAGAATGAGTGGCCCAACACAAACACATAATTCAAGGTGTATGCTGCATTCCATAAGATTTGCACATACAGCTAGCTATGATATGTATCAGTACTGTAGTCGTCAAGGAATGACGTGAGAGAAGTCGTAATAGTGAAACTTATTGTACTTACGGGTCCAAAATTCGATCCATCTCATCTTCGAAATATGATATGTTGCTGTCACATTCATAGTTTTCATCCCAGTCATTCTCTTGTACTTCCCCTCTATCCTCGTCAGTGCTGTTTTCTCGTTGCCTTTTATCCCCCCTGTATGCCATTTTAATCAAATATTCAATTAAGGGTGAGAAGATCATGCCCAATTTGTTGAACAGTGATGAGTGACATGGTAATGATTTTGAAGAGCACTAGACAACATCTATAAAGCATTCATTAGCACACACTAACCTTTTGTTGTTGCATCCAAAGAGAGAGTGTCTTGCCTGACCAATTGTGTCCCGCACTTCCTCCTGCTCCATCATTACCCACTGGCTATCTCCACAGCCTGAAACCACAACACAAACACACCAGGGGGTAAGTTTAGATCATTGAGTTACCCAGCTAACAATACCACATTTCGGTTGGCACTGAAACTTTCTCCAACATATATAGATTTTTTATAACTTTAGCTAGATTTCTGAGTTCATAAATACAGATGACTTGAAATGGTTGTCTGACAATAGACTACACACTCCTAATATTAGGCTTTTTAGGGATTTAGGAAACAGCAATTCAAAACAAGCTATTGTTTATCTGTGAGCTAGCTGGCTTGGCTATGATTTTCATTTGTGGCCGTGGTTAGGTTTATCAGGTCTGTCAAGCAATGCCCCCACAGTGGGACCCCATGCAGATTTCTAACCAGCTACCCCACCTAGCTAGCTAACACATTTACTGTCTGTTCACTTAGCTACCTGGTTAGTACTGACGGCTTGCAACCATGTATTTCGTTTCTCCACGTTTAGGTGGATAGCTGTGTTTAGGTATAATTATGGCATTACATGGTAGACGCCATACCAGAAGCACCATAAAGGTTATCTGATGGAACGAAGCACTAGCGAGTGGAATGGCGGTTGACCCGGGATCTTTGGAACGTCCCTACTCTAACCTTAACTCCTGCCCTTACCTTAACCATAACCCTTGCCTAACCCTAACGTTAACCCTTACCGTAACCATTTACTTCAATGGGGCAACGTCAAAGTTGGGACGTCCCAAGGATTCAGAATAGCGTTCAACAAAGCATAAACAACATAGCGCACAACGTCATGTAATGTGACGCCAATTTTACCCACAAGCCAGCGGGGGCACAGTACAAATACCAACGTCACCCCGTCTGAAATTCTTTTCCGCGCTGAACTCAGCAGTCGATATGTGGTCATACTGTGCTCTTCAAAAAAGGGTAACTATTCGATTATGTTTTTACCAAATAGTTTATCTTGAAATGAGGAACTATATACTGGTATCAAATTAACATTGTGCTTGGTGGCCAGCTTTGCTATTAGTATTTTACTTGCGTGTTAAGTCAATGTTCATGCGTGGCCTGCCATGTGTGCAAGAACTTGTTGACACTAACTACTATAGCTTGGCTACATCTCACACAACAGCCGACTTTAGTTCTACTTTACTTCAGAATCAACACATTCTAAATATTTAATTAAATTGTCTGGAATTTAATCCGTGTCTGATGTGATGAAGAACATGTTGGTAGGGACATCTGAAACGTCTGAGGAAACGCCAACTTTACTGACAAGACATGGATTGGATACAACTTTTCATTCCACTAAAACTTTGCCTGTGATATCTAACCGTCCCTCTAAATTTTCAGATTATGAAGTACAACACACGTGATCCTGGATAACTAATGTATCTGCCTAATGGTTTACAATCAGGTATGGCACACATTGATGATAACTCATAATTCATATTTAGCCTGTGATGAATATTTGAATAAGAGTAGTGGACAGAAGTGATTTCTGACACATTTTCAAACTGATGGCTATCTATTAAACTATGTGATTGACATTTTATGACTGGACGAATTTAATAGTGAACGTTTTCCTTTTAGCTTAACTTCTTGCTGAACCAGGGGATCGCTCAATCCTGGTATGTTTTCATGGAAACCCTTAGCTGTTATGATTTTTTTACTAGCTATGCCGTTGATTAAAGTATCATTGGGAATCTGAGACTGTGAAGGATCTTAGATCCATGAAATGGTCTGCTACTAATTTTCTAAAATGCCACCCCTCTGAAACAATCTTGATCAAACTTTGTTTCAGGTTTGCCTCCAGCTGGAGTCCCATAGTCTGAACTTCCAGCCATAATGATCAAGGAACCATTGATGGTGAGTCCTGTTTACTTTGGGCTGCAAGCATAATTTTCAACCATGGCTGATACAAACACTGGCTAGTTCAGCAGATTAAACATGAAGAACTATCAGCATTGTCTTTTGCTCCTATCTGATGTATTGGCTATTAGGTTTGATTTTAAATATGGCTTCTTGACAATTTCAGGCATGGTGAGGTGGGATTGACTGATCCTGGTTTTTGATGTCAACATTGTGACACCAGTAAAAGTAAGAAGCACTTGAGCAAAACTGCCTTTACATTTCAACAGCCAGTGATGAAAAGATTCTGCCATATGAGTACACAGATTATACTCCAACCGTTCCATTTATTTCTGAGGGTTTTAATGGTGAATATCTGTTCTTGGTGTGCTGCTCTTGAACCCATTGCTTATTCCCACTCCAGGTTTCAAGGGTGTGTTGGAGGATGAGATGAATATGCAATAAATTCCCTCAACACGTGAGAATCAACTGAGCGGGTATGTTATTTTACGCATGCAGAAAGCATTTTTCAGTATCTGCCACTGATTCAGTGTCTTACCCTTTACAAGAGGGGCATATTTCAATGGGCTCAATGAGGTTGTCTGCAATCTTAACTAAAATATTCAGTACTTTACTGTGCCCGTTTCAAGATCAGCTTGAAATGGACACCGTAATTGACTGCAATTAAAAACCCATATCAGGTTTAGCTTGCTTGATGGACCTGTCAATATAGTTGTATCAATGTTAGCTGGCTAATGCTAACTTGCTGATCCTGCTTTGTAGGATACCCCTCTGGTCTGTATGAACCATAGTTATATTGTGGGGTTAGCAAATGATGATTCAATTCTTGAACTCTCTCCCTGAGATCTTGATGACAATAAGAATTCTGATCTCTCCCCAATGATTCCTAATGTTTCAGCCTACCAATGACTTTACTTGGCTCACTTGTCTTTTCTTCCCTCCAGTGTTTGGTCAGGAGGGTGTGCAGGAACTGTCATTACCACTGACTTACAGTTGTCCTGAAGAAAGCAGTGCATCACCGGCTTGAATTTATAATTTAGCCATTTGTTTGGAGACATGTAAAAAATAAACTTCATTAAACTGTACATGTGTTCTACTTTAGCTTGGTAAATAAAACCAGTATGTGTCTTAAATTCATTGTCCAGAACCAATAAAGGAATTTGTACATAATCGATCTGTGCCATTTTTTTCATATTTGCTACATTAACTATTAGTTGAGAAAATGACTTGAAGGTGGTTCCTATATATCATTGATGGGTGCAGTTTGTTGCTTCAGGCAAGCAATAATACCAAATTGAGTTTGGTAAATTTGTGTAGTATATTGAATACAGTATGGTACATTAGCTGGACCTCAACTTCCCTGTCAACCAATGAAAATCGGACATTTGTTCAGAGTAGACTGATTGGCCAGACGGACAGGGAGTGGGGAAACTGCGTTTAGCAGGCTAGTCAACTATCATTTTAAATTTTAGCAAGCCACGTCATGCGAGGGTCGATGCTATTCAGTGCACTGATTGCACTAGCCAGTGCTGAACCATCGCTGTATTTTAAAGAGCAGTTTGATGATGGGGGTGAGTTCCATTAATTTCGTGTAGGCTGCTGTTATTGCGAAATTCATCTGGAAATGTCGAACTAGCCAAGCTAACTGTCAGTGAGCTACTCTAACCATAATGATGAAATGACAATAGCTAGCTATGCTTCGTTAGCTCCAATGTATGTTTAGTTTGCTTTTTATCCACACTGAGTCGCTTACAAAATGATGGCTGGCTATCAAGTTAGCCAGCTAATTAAATGTATCTACCTAGACAACGGCTGACGCTAGCCTAGTGCTTGAATAACCTAACGTTAGCTGAATTTGTATGCAACTATGCCAATTTTGTGGCCTTACTAGTATTTGATTCTGTTTTTGCTGTCAGATGCTTGGACTACCCGGTGGGTTGAATCCAGCCATAGGTCTGACTACGGGGAATTTGTCCTGACACCTGGGAAATTCTATGGAGATCCAGAGAAAGACAAAGGTAGCTATCGTGTCATGAACCTGAGGCTTCATGCAGTTTAAGGTCTGCACGCTAAAGACCATGTGATAAAATATTTCTATTAACTGACTTTCTCTGTATTAAAAGTTTAACAAATTCTTATTTTACAATGACTGCCTACACATCATCTGGTCAGTCAGTTTCGTGACCCCACCATTGTTCTGACAATTTCAGAATCAGTCTCTTACACATTTCTGCTTTTCCTCTCGACTGTGGAGCAGGAGGTAACTCCGAAGTTGAAACAGTCCAAAACATATCTTATTCCCCTCAGGTCTCCAGACCAGCCAGGATGCCCGCTTCTACTCTTCTTCTGCTCGATTTGAGCCCTTCAGCAACCAGGGCAAGACCCTGGTGATCCAGTTCACTGTGAAGCACGAGCAGAACATCGACTGTGGGGGAGGCTACATCAAACTATTCCCCGCTGACCTTGACCAGGCAGACATGCATGGAGACTCCAGATACAACATCATGTTCGGTAAAGTCCATTACCAATGAGATAATGATGGTACTAGCAAAATGATTGATAACCCCTTGTTACACCGTACCCTCATTCAACATGTAGATAAATTGTTCAGGTTGTATATTTCATTTGTACCGCTAATCATAGGGGTTTTCTCATATCCAGGTCCAGACATCTGTGGCCCAGGCACCAAGAAAGTTCATGTCATTATCAACTACAAGGGCAGGAATCACCTCATCAGCAAGGACGTCAGGTGCAAGGTAAAGCATATGTCACAAATGTGCTTTTTTCAACATGTGACGTCCATATTGGGTGGATCAAATCAATGTTCTTTCTTTTGTTTTCCAGGATGATGAGTACACTCATCTGTACACTCTGATCCTGAACCCTGACAACACGTACGAGGTGAAGATTGACAACAAGAAAGTGGAGTCTGGAAGTCTGGAGGAGGACTGGGATATTCTGCCTCCTAAGAAGGTCAAGGACCCAGAGGCTGTGAAGCCAGATGACTGGGACGAGAGGGAGAGGGTGGAGGACCCCGACGATAAGAAACCAGAGGTGGGTAGATAACGGTAGACACCTTTTCTGTCTAGAGACCCATGGCTGTTTCTGCATTCAACAATGCTAGCAAGCCACATTATTGTATTGGTAGGACAATGGCAGAAACTGACTGGCCGACCAGGTATCTAGCCAGCTACTCTTGATGCAAAAGCAATCCCTTTTGTCAATCTTTTATGAGTAGAATGTCTTTAATGATTTTCACTTTGTTAATGTGGGGTTAATGATTCAATGTTGTCATTTGTCAGGACTGGGATAGGCCAGAGAACATTGCTGACCCTGACGCTAAGAAGCCTGAGGATTGGGACAATGAGATGGACGGTGAATGGGAGCCACCTATGGTCTCCAACCCTGAGTATAAGGCAAGCAGTCAGACACTTCATAACTGGGGCTAAGGTGTTTCCTGGTCCTATACACATGACAGGACCACATTTTGTTTTTTGATTATGAGACATCGAGTATGACGGTAGTTTTCTCTATTGCCACTTCAGTCATATGAACAGCTGTTTAATTGATTTGTTTGCCTTCTCAGGGCGAATGGAAACCCCACAAGATCGATAACCCTGACTACAAGGGCAAATGGGTGCATCCTGAGATTGACAATCCAGAATACAGCGCAGACTCTGAAATATACAGATTCGACAGCATCGGCGTCATTGGCCTGGACCTGTGGCAGGTACTGTGGAGGACTTTATTCAGTCGTTTCAATACCTTAATTATTAACACGTAATGCTAAAGAGTGGAATCTTATTGAAAAGTATTACGTTTGTGATCATTATTTACAAAGGCTCTATTTTTCCTTTTTAATTGAAAAGATAAAATGCATCCCTGAAATAATATTTTTTCCCAGAAATATTTTGAGTAATTCAGACATGTTCATTGCTGTCACAGGTGAAATCTGGGACCATCTTCGATAACTTCCTGATCACAGACGACGCTACGCTGGCAGAAGAGGTTGGCAATGAGACCTGGGGTCAGACTAAGGTCAGTGGTACTCACCTCTCAGGTTCAAACTTTAATACATACCCACTGGGCACAGACATCAATTCAACGTCTATTCCACGTTTGTTCAACGTTATTTCATTAAAATTATGTGGAAACAACGTTGATTCAAACAGTGTGTGCCCAGTGGGTATTCACACTGGTGTCTCTTGAGTCGCATTCCCCTAACCCCAATTTGTTATCTGACAATTTGTTACAGGATTATTTGTATGAATAAATTCACTAGTTTGGTTTCAGATCCTTATGAAGACATATTTGCAACGTTGCCTAACAGTACACTACAAACTGTAAAAATGCTAATTCCTGTGGTTTGTTAAAATGGCTGTCTCTGTTTCATGTTTTGTAGGATCCAGAGAAAAAGATGAAGGTGTCCCAGGAGGAACAGGAGAGGAAGAAACTAGAGGCGGAAGAGATGGGGAGGAAAGAGCAGACAAAAGACGAGCCTGAAGAAGAGGAGGAAGAAGAGAAGGAGGAAGAGTTAGAGGACCGTGAAGAGGAAGAAGAAGAGACTGGAGCAGAGGAAGAAGAGGAGGAAACAGACTCTATAAAGGATGAACTTTAGAGGACACTGACTTTCTCATTGGGGTGAATCTTCCTTTGAGCCAGGGGAGGGATTATGCGTCATTTTGCTTTACCATCCAGTCAGTCAGGCCTCAAAGTAATGTTGAGAGAAGGGGCGGTGAAGAAGTAATTTAGGTTTTACTGCAAAATCTGACATTTTTTATTTTATGTTTTCTAACTTATTAGATTTTGACTCACTGGTTAAACCAGTGAGTCAAAACGAACCTATTTCTTGTAAGTATGCTTTTAATTGTCTGTTGCTCCACCAAATATCACAGATGAAGTCTAATTGAATGAAGCTTGTGTGTTTTGTTTTCTTAATTCACATTGAGTGAATATGTACGCCATGTGAATCCTACTCAACCTTGACATGTATAGCGATAGTTTCTCATTCATTCAATGTCCATTTGCTAACTAAATGCAGTCACATACTGACATACTATTAGGTAGAAGTAGCATCTATAACCTCACCAAGGCCAAATTCATTCACCAACCTCTAATTCCATTGACATTCAGCCATGAACTACTGTAGCCAAGTCAAATGTTTACTCCATTGTGAGTTTTCACTGTTGTATTTTGTCTCGCACAGTAACCTCATACTTCCTAATGTAGCCTATTGCATTTGTTCCCCCTTATTGTTTTTGTAGATATTTGTAACCTTATTTGGGAAATTATGACGATTACAGATATTGTTGTGCAAAAATACTGTACAGTAGTAAAAAAAAGACGGTTGTTTGGATTTTACATGTGTAAAGTGTTCCCTTTGTTACAAATCATCATCATAGCCTATATAATACACTATTTATGCTACAGGCAATTAGAAGCCAAGCTAATTAAGTAGCACCGTATGCTTCGAGACATTTTTCTACAGCCTTTCATAAAATCTCCTAAGAAAGTTTTTTTTTTTTCTGTGTGTTGGGAGTTATTGCCTTGCTATTTATAGGTTAATGAGAAAGGCACACAGTTTAATTTATTCTATTGCAGCTACTGTCACTCCAAAGTGCATATTTGTATCACCAACATTCAACATTCAGCAGCATCCTGTTACTTGGTCCAATGTGACTTATTGGAGGTTTATCTGCGTCAGCATAATAGCCTGTTATAAATATACATATTTCATCATACAAAGGTCTGTATAACTTCTGTCATGTAGCACAGTGACAACTTAAACAGCGCAAATCAGTTATGTTTGTACCGCGCCTCTGAACTCATCCCGTCTCAAGGGTCGACTCCCCCACGTGATGAAAAAGCAGCTACTGTACCTCTCAATGATGGAGTCGGAAGAGGCAAGGATAAATGGTCAAATTTAGGAGCAGCGCCAGTTTACTGAAAACAGAGTCAACCACGGTTATTTCAAGGTAGATAACCGAACTAGCCAAACCTAATCGAATAATCGCTTTGGGATCCCACCTTGTGCACGGGACCGCAGCCAAGATCTAGTCGGGTACCTGGGGATGCGATGGGAGAGCGAGTACCGCAGAGATGATGCGTTTTGTACTGGATTGCTTGCGGACGCCAAGGCAACGGGCACCCTGCAGTGAGAGGTTGGTAACGATAACGGATTAGGGAATGCTTAGTTGACGAAAATCTCCTTGTAGGCCTACATACATTGACCCATCATACATAATAGAGTGAGTTCGTGTTAATTTCTGACCCATCTGCATTTTAAGTAATATCATTTTTGAAGGGATGCTTTTTTATGAATGGTCAGTAAGAGGCAACAAAGCAGCGAGTATTTCACCTCTTTTCAATGTACAGTAGCTGGTCTATGCATGCAATATTCACGGACATACACCAGCAATAACATGTATTTTAGACAGAGGGACAGCAATTGGTTAATTTAAAATTGACTGGAATTAATTAAATTCTAAAATGGAATTCTTGACCATCACGAAAATATTAATAGGATGCCGCAAATGTATAGTAGGCTTATGAATAGCCTTTTAAGTGCACATCGTATTTTTTGTTAAACCTGCCATTTATGATGATCTTTTATATAAGCCTACCTGTATACTACATTAAAGAAAAGTTGCAGTGTAGAATTTGCATTGGGCCAAATGTTTAAACTCTTTCATAGAACTGTATTGTATTGAACTCCACAATTGGTGAGAGTCTTCAGGTGAGCCAATAGTGTTGCATTAACACTGCAGTCCTATTTATATTACAGTCATTCTCAAACAAGGCTATTTTACTACAGCCCTCTGAGCCCTGAGATTTTCACCTGGCAGTTAGGCTTCAAATTGAAAAGTCACAGCACATAGGCATGGCCCGTACTGCAGCTTGGAGAAAACAGTCATTGGCATAGAGAGAGCGCGGGGTTAAGTGTAACACAGCTCTGTGATATTAACTCTGCAATGACAGGTACATTCGGTGTCATGGAAATGTTTAAGGAACAGCATGTCCTTGAGGAATGGCACATTCCCATTATTTCTTATGATTGTTAACCTTTCACGGTGCTAAATCAGGTATGGTAGGAGGAGGAGGAGGTAGTTCATTCTCCTGTGAAGGATGGGCAAGCTTCTTATGTCTTCCCTGGAAATACGACTGCACCTCTCTTTCATGTCTTCTCCTTCTTCTCTCATCCCTCTCTTCCCCCCGCCCTCTCTGACTCATTCTCCATCTACACGCAACCCCTTTGCACATGCTCAGTTGGTATATTCTCACACACACACACACACGCACGCACGCACACACGCACGCACACACACACACACACACACACACACACACGTGTTCACGGACAGCCTGCCTCTGGTTCCATATGCTATGTCTGTATGACTGACATACTAAAGAGAATGGATGGAGTGGCGATGGAGGATGGGGAAGAGGGGAAGAGGGAGGGGGGAGGTGGAGATGGAGGAAAGGGAGGATGGTTAGGTGCAGCCCTCGTCAAACATTCCTGTCTTCTCCCCCAGGGACCAGGACTTTGTGGAACAGGACGCGGGTGTCATTCAGAAGACTGAAGAAATCAAAGTAAGGCTGCACGTTTCTTATATTGTCATCTGTGTGTGTGTGTGTGTGTGTATGTGCGTGTGTGTATGTGTGTGTGTGTGTGTGTGTGTGTGTGAATGTGTGTGTATGTGTATGTGCGTGTGTGTATGTGTGTGTGTGTGTGAATGTGTGTGCCTTTTGAATGTGTGTGTGCTCCTGTGTGTTTGAATGTGTGTATGTGTGAATGTGTGTCTGTGTGTGTGCGTGCGTGTGAAGGTGTGTGCATGAGTCTGTGCATGTGCTCTCATGTTTCACTGCATACGGTGTGTGTGATATGTGCGAGCCTAATTATATTATCCTGGACTGATCAAGACACCTCCCACTGGACACAGATATCAGTTCAACGTCTAATTTTGATTTACATTTGATTGAGTTGTCAACTAACGTGAATTCAATGTGAAATCAACAACAAATGTCACCATGTCATTGGATTTAGGTTAAAAGAACAAAATGCCCTTACGTTGATGACATTTTGTAAATCCAGTTAGTTTCCCATGTTGATTCAACGTCATCACTTAGATTGTTTGGGTTGAAATGACGTGGAAACAACGTTGATTCAACAAGTTTTTGCCCAGGGGGATGGCTTTACAAATGGCACCACACATTTCTTTTACATTTTTTTATTTAACTAGGCAAGTCATTTAAGAACAAATTCTTATTTACAATGACGGCCTACCAAATCAAATTAAATCAAATATTATTGGTCACATACACATGGTTAGCAGATGTTAATGCGAATGTAGCGAAATGCTTGTGCTTCTAGTTCTGACAGTGCAGTAATATCTCACAAGTCATCTAACAATGTCCCAACAACTACCTAATACACACAAATCTAAAGGGGTGAATGAGAATATTTATATATAAATATATGGATGAGTGATGGCCGAGCGGCATAGGCAAGGTGCAATAGATGGTATAAAATACAGTATATACATATGATATGAGTAATGTAAGATATGTAAACATTATTAAAGTGGCATTATTTAAAGTGGCATTGTTTAAAGTGACTAGTGATCCTTTTATTAAAGTGGACAGTGATTGGGTCTCAATGTAGGCAGCAGCCTCTCTGAGTTAGTGATTGCTGTTTAGCAGTCTGATGGCCTTGAGATAGAAGCTGTCCCAGCTTTGATGCACCTGTACTGACCTCGCCTTCTGGATGGTAGCGGTGTGAACAGGCAGTGGCTCGGGTGGCTGTTGTCCTTGATGATCTTTTTGGCCTTCCTGTGACATCGGGTGGTGTAGGTGTCATGAAGGGGAGGTAGTTTTCCCTCGGTGATGTGTTGCGCAGTCCGCACCACCCTCTGGAGAGCCTTGCGGTGCAGTTGCTGTACCAGGCTGTGATACAGACCGTCAGGATGCTCTCGCTTGTGCGTCCGGAAAAGTTTGTCAGGGTTTTGTGTGACAAGCCAAATTTCTTCAGCCTCCTGAGGTTGAAGAGGCACTGTTGCGTCTTTTTCACCACACTGTCTGTGTGGGTGGACCATTTCAGTTTGTCTGTGATGTGTACGCCGAGGCACTTAAAACTTTTCACCTTCTCCACTGCTGTTCCTTCGATATGGATAGGGGAGTGCTCCCTCTGCTGTTTCCTGAAGTCCACGATCATCTGCTTTGTTTTGTTGACGTTGAGTGAGAGGTTGTTTTCCTGACACCACACTCCGAGTGCCCTCACCTCCTCCCTGTAGGCTGTCTCGTCGTTGTTGGTAATCAAGCCAGCTACTGTTGTGTCGTCTGCAAACCTTATGATTGAGTTGGAGGCGTGCATGGCCACGCAGTCGTGGGTGAACAGGGAGTACAGGAGGGGGCTGAGCACGCACCCTTGTGGGGCCCCAGTGTTGAGGGTCAGCGAAGTGGAGATGCTGTTTCCTACCTTCACCACCTGGGGGCGGCCCATCAGAAAGTCCAGGACCCAATTGCACAGGGTGGGGTTGAGACCCAGGGCCTCCAGCTTAATGATGAGCTTGGAGGGTAGTATGGTGTTGAATGCTGAGCTGTAGTCAATGAACAGCATTCTTACATAGGTATTCCTCTTGTCCAGATGGGACAGGGCAGTGTGCAGCGTGATGGCGATTGCAATGTCTGTGGATCTGTTGGGACGGTATGCAAACTGAAGTGGGTCTAGGGTGGCCGGTAAGGTGGAGGTGATATGATCCTTGACTAGTCTCTCAAAGCACTTCATGATGACAGAAGTAAGTGCTACGGGGCGGTAGTCATTTAGTTCAGTTATCTTTGCCTTCTTGGGTACAGGAACAGTGATGGCCATCTTGAAGCATGTGGGGACAGCAGATTGGGATAGGGAGAGATTGAATATGTCCGTAAACACACCAGCCAGCTGGTCTGCGCATGCTCTGGGGACGCGGCTAGAGATGCCGTCTGGGCCAGCAGCCCTGCGAGGGTTAACACATTTAAATATTTTACTCACGTCGGCCACGGAGAAGGAGAGGGGGGGCCGTTCTTGTTAGTGGGCCGCGACGGTGGCACTATATTATCCTCAAGTCACTGGTACATCTAGTCACTGGTACATCCTGCTTGAGTTTCTGCCAATAAAACGGTAGGAGCAGATGGCATCGTGGTCGAATTTGCCGAAGGGAGGGCTTTGTAAGCATCGCGGAAGTTAGAGTAGCAGTGATCAAGTGTATTACCCCCGCGCGTAGTGTAATCATTATGCTGATAGAATTCTGCTTTGTTAAATCCCCAGCTACAATAAATGCATCCTCAGGACATATGGTTTCCAGTTTACATAGAGTCCAGTGAAGTTCCTTGAGGGCCGTCGTGGTGTCTGCTTGAGGGGGAATGTACACATCTGTGACGATAACTGTCGAGATTTCTCTTGGTAGGTAATATGGCCGGCATTTGATTGTAAGGAATTCTAGGTCGGGTGAGCAGAAGGACTTGAGTTCCTGTATGTTGTTATGATTACACCATGAGTCGTTTATCATGAAGCATACACCCCCGACCTTCCTCTTCCCAGAGAGGTGTTTATCTCTGTCGGGCGCAATGCATGGAGAAGCCCGATGGCTTCATATCCCGAGAGAGCCATGTTTCCGTGAAACAGAGAATGTTACAATCTATGATGTCTCTCTGGAAGGCAACCCTTGCTCGAATTTCATCTACCTTGTCAAGAGACTGGACATTGGCGAGTAGTATACTCCGGAGCGGTGGACGGTGTGCACATCTACGGAGCCTGACCAGGAGGCCGCTCCGTCTGCCCCTTCTGCGGCACAGTTGTTTTGGGTCGGCTTCTGGGATTAGATCCATTGTCTTGGTGGTCCAAACAGAGGATCCGCTTTGGGAAAGACGTATTCCTGGTCGTAATGTTGGTAAGTTGACGTCGCTCTTATATCCAATAGTTATTCCCGACTGTATATAATAAGACTTAAGATTTCCTGGGGTAACAATGTAAGAAATAATACATAAAAAAACAAAATACTGCATAGTTTCCTAAGGACTCGAAGTGAGGCGACCATCTCTGTCGGCGCCATCTTTACCCCGGCCAAACCCTAACCCAGACGACACGGTGCCAATTATGCGCCGCCCTAATGGACTCCCAATCACGGCCTGTTGTAATACAGCCTGGAATCGAATCAGGGTCTGTAGTGACGCCTCTAACACTGAGATGCAGTGCCTTAGACCGCTGCACAACTCGGGAGCCCTAAAACATGAGAATACAGTACTGTATGTAATATGTTTGTTAGCTCAGAGGCCTCTGTGTTGTTGTGTGATTCTGTGTATAAGGATTGAGGAAGGCATACCGAGATTAAAGTACAGGTATTTGTATTCCTTTGGGAAATCGGTAGCCTTTAATGAGCAGATTCCATTTTCCTTTACGCATCTCTTATTGCCAGTTTTTAGAGAAGGCTATCTCTGTACTTACAGAGCCAAATGCATACACAGTACTATCAGGCCATTAGAACACAGATCATATCTACTGGTGTTCTTCAGCATCATAGGAAAGACCATCATTATGTCAACTACTATACACTTTGAACGCTTTCAGTGCACCACTGCCTGCTGCCTGCTGGGATGACATTGTGATGTATGATATTTTATTTTTGAAACCCAGCAACAACCTGGTATGGAGCTCTCCATCCCCTGACAACAGCATATCTCTAATTTCCGAGAGGTGGCCCAGACAGGATCTCACCAAAAACTGATTTCCTATCTCTCGGCTAGTAGTATTATTAAAAAAGATTATTGTTGCAGATGTGTATGCCACTGTGCCCGTATTAAAAAAGGAGTGCTGATCTAGGATTAGGTCATTTCTGAATACAGTCCCTGCTCCACTGGGTTTTCTGCTGTCAAATAGCTGCAATGTATTTGGTGTTTTGGTATTTATTAGCATCCCCATTAGCCGTTGCAAAAGCATCAGCTACTCTTCCTGGGGTCCACATGAAACATGACATAATACATATTACAGAACATTATTCGTCAAGGACTGAAATACATACATTTAAAACGTCACACACAGCCTACATATCAGTACATACACACAATATCTAGGTATAATACATAGTACAGTGCAAATTACTATACAATATATATAAATGACTACCTAAATGACTACAGACCCGTAGCACTCACGTCTGTATCCATGAAATGCTTTGAAAGGCTGGTCATGGCTCACATCAACACCATTATCCCAGAAACCCTAGACCCACTACAACTTGCATACCGCACCAACAGATCCACAGATGATGTAATCTCTATTGCACTCCACACTGCCCTTTCACACCTGGACAAAAGGACCACCTATGTGAGAATGCTATTCATTGACTACAGCTCAGCGTTCAACACCATAATCCTGCCATCCAGGACCTCTAAACCAGGCGGTGTCAGAGGAAGGCCCTAAAAATTGTCAAAGACTCCAGCCACCCTAGTCATAGACTGTTCTCTCTGCTATCGCATGGCAAGCGGTACCGGAGAGCCAAGTCTACGTCCAAGAAGCTCCTAAATAGCTTCTACCCCCAAGCCATAAGATTCCTGAACAGCTAATCAAATGACTACCCAGACTATTTGCATTGCATTGTTTTATCTGTTTTTTAAAACAGGTTTTATTGCTACCTTGAGTTACCTGGGGTGGAAGAGTGAGCAGTAGTCCAGGTGCGACAAAACTAGGGCCTGTAGGACCTGTCTGGTCGACTGAGATGTCACGAAGGCAGAGCAATGCCCTATCATGGACAGACCTCTTCCTATTTTAGCAACCATTGAGTCTATGTTTTGACCATGAAAGCTTGCTAACTAGGGTTACACCCAGCAGTTTAGTCTCTTCAACTTGCTCAACAGCCACAGTATTCAATAATAGATCTAAATGAAGTTTAGCAATGAGCGAGTGATTTGGCCCCAAAATAATGCTTTTAGTTTTTGAGATAGCCTATTGCTAGTTACCCATTCTAAAACTGACAGGAGCTCTATGTTAAGTGAATCAGTTTTTCTTTTACTGTTGCAGCCGACGTGTATACTGTTGAGTCATCAGTGTACATAGACACCGGCTTTATTCAAGGTCAGTGGAAGGTCATTTGTAAAACAGAAAACAATAATGGCCCTAACCGGCTGCCCTGTGGTACACCACACACAACTGAATTAGCATGAGAGAGGCTTCCATTAACAAAAACACTCTGTGTTCTATTAGATAGGTAACTCTCAATCCATAATAAGGCAGAGGATGCAAATCCATAACACCTACATTTTTTTATAAATAGGTTATGATCAATGACATCAAAAGCTGCATTGAAGTCTAACAAAACAGCTCCCACAATCTTCTTACTATCAATTTATTTCAGCCAATCATCCGTCAGTTGTGTCAGTGTTGAGTGCCCTTCCCTATAAGCATGCTGAAAGTCTGTTGTTAATTTGTTGTCTGTAAAATAACTTTGTATTTGATCAAACACCATTTTTTCCCAAAGTCAGTGCAGAATGAACTGCTTCTACATGCATACATGGTAGTAAATGCATGATAGATGCATTGTAGCATTGTGAAGGTTACTCAAGTGAATTAACTTCCCCTCATCCAAGATAGCAACTGACATTAGATACATTTCAGATTTGGTTGGCAAGATAGCAAGTTGGCCTTGAATTGTCTCTGTGTCAGCTTGCTATCTGGGATAATGTCCCAAAATTATTACAACTTGATCCCCCGTTGTTAACTCTTAGGGCCTTGAGCAGAAGGGCTGAAGTCCTTTCCAGACATTAGCCAACTGTCAGGATGAGCTGTGCATATTGTGCCTGAGTGAAGCCGCTCTCTAGTGGCATATACAGGTCTAAGTCACTACAGTGAGATTTTCTCTCGGCTCTACGTCTTTCAGTAGTTATAAATATACTACATAGCTCTTTAGTCTTTAGTCTGAAAATAGAACCATCAAAGTGTGACACGCCAGAGATTGAAGTGTTGATGGTGCCTGTGAATATAGAGTGATTTTTCCGTGTAAGTACAGCACATTGTCATTCATAACACCTCTTATTCTAGTGTATCGAGAAGCTCATTATCAGAATACTCATGCGTGTAGAGCCTTTGATACTCTTTAGGAAAGTCTGAAGTGCCTCTCTCTCTCTTTCGCACACTACCCTCCTCTCCTTCCCACTGCCCTTGCCCTTTCTATTTCTGCTCCTTTCTGCTCCCCTTTTCTTGGCAGTTTTCCCTCCCGTCGGTTAATTTTCTAGTCATTCCTCTTTTTAGAATGGAGATCACGTTTGATACTGCTTTGTAAAATTAATGGAAAAGGATCGCCTCAAGTAAGCTTTATTTCTGCAGTGAAAGGGACTTTGCATAGTTGTCTGTCTCTAGCCTCTATTTCCTCAGCTTTTCAGTAACTACTGATATCTCTTCTCCCTCTCTCTCTCTCTCTATCTCTCTCTCTCTCTCTCTCTCTCTATCTCTATCTATCTCTCTCCCTCTCTCCCTGTCTCTCTCTCCCCTCCCTCCTTTCTCTGTCTTTGCTGCCTCTACTCCATCTGCCCCTTGTTTTTCTAACTCTCCTTCTTCTCTCTTTCTTTCTCTCTCTCCATTCCCTCTCTAAATGTCCTTCCGTTCTTTCCATCCCTCCATTCTCTCACTACTCCAACTCTATCTGCCCCTGCTGTCCCTCCATCGCTCTCTCCTACCCTTCATCCCTCCACTCCATCCATACTTTCATTCATCCCTCCCTCCACCTGCCTGTGTGTTCCACCCCACCAGGACCTGCAGGATGCAGTGCAGCAGGAAGTCATTGAGCTGCAGGAGCAGCGGGGCGACCGCCAGGAACTGGAGGAGACCCTGGAGAAGCTGGAGCAGCACAGGGTGGAACTGGAGGAGCAACTCAAACTGACCAGGCTGGAGTGCGTCCAGGAGAGCCAGCAGGTCAGACACACACAGAGATGACAGCTGCTACGACTACTGTTACTGAATAAAACACAACAAATAACCATTTTTATGCATGATGATCATTTCTATTAGTGAATGTTTATTGCATGTTTTGTAATTTTTATGCAGTCATCTATGCTGTGATGGTGAGACACTGAACAATAAAGACATTTAGCAACCATAGACAGACTTGGTTGGTTTGTGGTCAGTTCAGACCTCTTCTCCAATCTTCAAATGAATTAAGATTTGCAAATGCAAATGATTCTTGCTACCCTTCACGTCCCCCGAAGTTAGGTCCCTCTGACACTGCTGTCGACTCCTTCTCTCCTCCTCTGTCCCGTGTCCCTACTCTTCCCAATACAGATCCTGTCCTTGCAGGCGGAGGAGGTGGCCAGGGAGACAAAGGTGGAGGAGTATGAGCGGGAGCTGGCAAGGGCCAGGAGGAAACTCAAACAGCTGAAGATGGAGGTCAGAAAGGCCCAGGGGAAGGTGGAGGAGGCGGGTGAGCGCACCATTCCTCTGGAGGAGTCCATCAGCCAATCATACGAGGAGATTTTACAGGTGGGTATGTCTTTGTATGTCCCACTCTGGTTATGAACTCAATTAATTGTCCTTCAAAATGATTGCTATAGAAGCACTGGATTGATGACAGCATTCCGACAGGCTGGTCTTTGGTCATGGTCATGGTCATGTAACCAGTCATTAATCTAGTCTTGCAGTTTTGAAAAGGGACAGTGGTCACATAAGACAGCATACATGCCCTGGGCTATGGTCACAAGGGAGAGCATTCAAGAGAGCATTCAAGGTTGAAAAGCCCATTAAGCGAATTGGACCATGGCCTCAGATTTTTCCTGCCACTGTGTCTCCTGCTGTACTCCTCACATGGCAGCTGGAAGCCTGATAGCAGTAGCTAATAAGATAGTCTTGCTTGCCAGGCTTCTAGGGTTCTCCTAGAATGCCAGGATGCAGAGCGAATATGAGAATATGGTATCACAGGATGCTGGTGAGCGGAGGATGGCTCATAATAAATAATGGAATGGAGTGAATGGAATGGTATCAAACACATGGAAGCTATGTGTTTGATGTGTTCGATACCATTTCATTGATTCCGTTCCAGCCATTACTATGAGCCCGTCCTCCCAGCCGCCTGTGTAATCAGGCTATATGCGTATGTGATAGACTGGGGTTCAAACCCAGGTCTCCTGCGACTGTGTTAGCCTGCTGAGCTAAAGCTTCAGGTCTCAGGTAAAGGTACTCATTACAGGAGCAAGGTTCCAAACCACCTCAGTTACATGACACTACTAATATAAAACGGTTCAGTCAGACCAGCAGGTGGTGGTGGTGATTGTGTTATTTCAGTCCCCGGCTGACAGCTGATTCATGTGTAGCCTTCATCATGCCTCCAGTGTATTGATCTGTGTTGTCATGGCAGCTGCACCATGCAGACAAGCTCCAAACCCCCTGTGGAACTGGAAGGGTGAAGAGGCTGGTCACATTGATCCGTTATGTGTGCCATTAATCCTCCATGTTGATTTTTGCTCCTTTTAATCATACTGCGACTTTAGAGAAAAGCCTTCAAGTTGTTGTTTGGACACCTCTCCTTCCAGTTCTCTGCTGCCAATGACTGGAATGAACTACAAAAATCTCTGAAACTGGAAACACTTATCTCCCTCACTAGCTTTAAGCACCAGCTGTCAGAGCAGCTCACAGATTACTGCACCTGTACATAGCCCATCTATAATTTAGCCCAAACAACTACCTCTCCCCCTACTGTATTTATTTATTTATTTAGCTACTTTGCACATTCTTCCACTGCAAATCTACCATTCCAGTGTTTTACTTGCTATATAGTATTTACTTCCCCACCATGGCCTTTTTTTTTGCCTTTACCTCCCTTATCTCACCTCATTTGCTCACATTGTATATAGTTCTTTTTTTCTACTGTATTATTGACTGTATATATGTTTTACTTCATGTGTAACTCTGTGTTGTTGTATGTGTCGAACTGCTTTGCTTTTGTCACGTTTGTTGTAAGGATGAGACCAAGGCACAGCGTGAGATTAATACATCTCATTTAATGAAACAAAGAACACTTAAACAAACTTACAAAACGAACGTGAAGCTATATATGAAAAGTGCAGACACAGGCAAATAACACATAGACAATCACCCACAAAATGCTCAAGGAATATGGATGCCTAAATATGGTTCCCAGTCAGAGACAACGATAAACAGCTGCCTCTAATTGAGAACCAATCTAGGCAACCATAGACATATAACTACCTAGATTAGTCAAAAACCCATAGACATACAAAAAACCCTAGACAAGACCAAAACTAAACAAACCACCCCTTGTCACACCCTGACCTAACCAAAATAATAAAGAAAACAAATAATACTAAGGTCAGGGCGTGACAGCTTTAGCTTGGCCAGGTCGCAATTGTAAATGAGAACTTGATCTCAACTTGCCTACCTGGTTAAATAAAGGTGAAATAAAATAAATAAAATAATGTAGTAGACCAATATTTAATATCAGCTGGATTTATTTTGTTTGCTGATGATGTAGCAGAGATCATCTTTAAACAGATAACTGTTTGGTTGGTTCAGAGATTTAAAAAGGTCTGTGCTATTGGATAGACAAGCATAGTGTCTTTCAACAACCGTGTGTCTGGCACTTAGGGCCAACCACTTACTTACTTGGCCTTCCCCGAGCCAAGTGGAGCATGAGGCTTCCCTCCATCTCTTCCTGTTCCGGGCAAAGCTAACACATATATAGACTTCTCTGAGATGTATCATATGTATTCGACGAATAGTGGCTTTCGTTGATGTCTGCTGTGGATTAGGAGGAGCAGACGTTCAGTACACTGAGGAGTGAGCGGACGGGAGATGCAACACTGCCAGACCACCAGCAAGTGGAGTCAAACGACACATCTCCCAGCAGCCTCAGGACAGAGGATGGAACTCTGGACGTACCCGATGTACCAGCTAGGTCATGGGGCAGGAGCCAATCACTGCCTGTCTACGCTGAAATCCTGGTATGTGTCATATAAATGGGTTTAAATCACACAAGATGTCCATCATAACCATACAATTTGGGATAGCTTGAATTTTGTCTATTCTCTCTTCTCACAGGCAAACCTTGGGTGCGCGGCTCGCGCTAAGGACGGATTGTCTTATACACAAGAAGAGGAGGAGGAGACACCTGTACCAAGCACACCAAAGGTATGGCTACCAACTCAGTAAAGTATTGTAAACTAATAATCTTTTGGAGAGACTGGCAAATGACTAAATTAATCTTTCACTGCACTGGGCTGTATCAGGGTCACACAGAGTGTTTCTTGGTAGTCTTAAACAAATCTACTTTGAAACAAAAGTATACACCTCACACACATGGTTATGGGCTTAAAAAAAGAAGAAACCTGTACCATGTCAGATATAGAGTTGAAATGCATTACATTTTGAGTTTGCATCACAACATTACACTTTATATACATCACAGAGAACTGAACTATAACAACACTGTTTGACATAGACACACCAGATAAAAAAAAAGTTGATTAATTATGAAATTATGAAAAATATGAATAACATTTCACCCATGAGGCCGCTAGGTAATTTGACTGCAGGAAAGCACTACAGTGTATGCTGGATGTATGAGGAAAACTCCCTTCATCTGTGAGAAAGGTTTATCCTATACCTCTTTAGCAGATAGATAAGGGAGAAGAGGAAGAGAAAGTGGAGGAGGAAGAGAAGATTTCCCAGACACGATCCACCAGTAGCATAGCAGTCGAAGATCTAGACTTCTACCACCCCGACCCCTTCATTCACTGTGAATCTGAACGTGAGCATCTGTTCTCTGTTCCATATGCTTTGACGATGGTGATGGTACAGCTAAAGATGATGTTGGTGATGATGATGTTGGTGATGATGATGATGATAACAGTGATGATGATAATGAAGATGATGGTGGTGGTGATGATAATGATGATGGTTGTTGTAGTGATACTGAAGATGATGATGCTTGTGATGATAATGATGACGATAATGGTGATAATTTTCTATTTGCAGATGACCTCTTCAAAGATGACAACTTCTTTGCCAAGACAGATAAATCTGGTGAGTGACGTTCATATATAAAACTTTGACAATATGATGGATTGATTATGATGATACGCTATAGCATTATCTAGGCCTCTAATTCTGTTGCAACTGATCCTTTCTCCTAGATGATGACCCGTTCAAAGGCACAGACCCCTTCGCTGCGGACATCCTCTTTCCAGAGGGGACAGAGGAGCCATATCCATCCACTGACCCTTTCCTAGACACCCCTGCCTGCCTGGAACCTGGATTTAACGAGGACACAGACAACAGCCTCTCCTGCCCTGAAAACAAAGCCTCTACCGGCACCCAGTGCTTTGAGTCCGAGTTCCCCGACGAGGATGAATCCAGTGACATAGAAATCAGTTACAGCAGGGAGGATCTGGACACTGTTCACACGGACGCTGTTGAACTCTCCTTCGTTGAGCCCAAAACCTTGATCATGACCGAACGCTTGGGTTTCAAGCCCATCTACACAGCTCAAACCTGTTCTTTGGACACTGAATTAGATGACGCAGATGAACCCGGCTTAGCTTTGGGACGCCAACCCTTCAGTGAAGCATCCCGGGCCAACACCTGGGCTGCCGGGCCTAACTTATCCACCGAATCGGACCCTAATGGATATGAGTTTAATATCAATGCAGTATCCCCACCTTCCGACATAGAAGAGATCGACATCACTCTTGGATCTATACGGGTTGACTTTGACGTTGTGTGTGACTCTGTGGAACTCAGCTACCCTGTTGGGATTCAGGCCTGTGACTCAGAACCTGCCGGAACAGGTGGATGCGACCTTCCTGAACCCAGCCCTCCTGTGCCCACCCGCCCGGTCCGTCCACCTAGACGCCTCAAAGGGGGAGCGTCAGCTGTCCTTGTAGAAGAGCCAGACACTCCCAAAGCTGAACGCTGTGATCCAGGTTCTTCCAACCGCTCAGCTGATTCAGAGCTGAACAGTGCTATCGGGATGGACTCTCTTACCAGCTCTGCTGAACACAACAATAAATTCAGCTTCAGCAACAACAGTCTCGAGCTGAACTATGAACCCAGTAGTCAAACTTCGTACAACTATGGATTCAAACTCAGCCCTGAACACCACAGTGAAGAGATTCTCGATCCTTTTGGCACTGAACTCAGCGATGAAGAGGCCGACAACCAAGCCTCATTTGATCCTTATGAATTTGAGCCTACCACTCAACCTGAGACCCAAGACAAGTTTGACCCTTACGAGTTTGGACAAAACTCTCATGCCACCAACCAAGACACATTTGACCCCTTTGGTTTCAAACTCGTAAGTTTTGAGACTGACAACCAAGCTATTGTCGACCTACACAGTAGTGATGGTACCAACCTTAAAGACAACAATAACAGAACCAAACGGGACCCCTTTAGCTTTGATTTCAGTAACGCAGCATCAATGGACCACTATAGTTCAGACCCCAGTAATACTGCAACAATGGACCTCCTAGGTCTGGAACTCAGCAGAGCCAACAGTGTTGCTGAGTCAGACTGTAACAATCCTACAGTGTCTGACCCATTAGGAAGAGTACAAACCATGGCAACTGGAAGCAACCTGTTAGACCTGGACCTTGTGTTTGGAAGCAGTAGTTATGGTAACACTGAGGTCGCCCCTGAGCTCCACCCCTGTGAGCCTAGACTGGGAAACCCTGCTGGTCCAGACAACTTTGCATTCAGAGCAAGAGACACTGCCCACTCCGAGTCTGTAGACACCGTTTCTGACTGGATGACTGTTAAGGTCAGTGGCTCTGTTGTTTGATACTCTGGGGACATGTGTACTGGATGTGTGAGTGTGTTTGCTGTATGGTTGTGCATGTGGTGTAATGTAAGCAAGTGTGTGTAGCTGTGCGTTCGTGTAGAAGAAAGGCATGTGTGTGTGTGTTTCTTTGTGCATGTCAAATCAAATCAAATTGTATTGTATTTGTTACATGCGCCGAATACAACAGTAGACCTTATAGTGAAATGTTTACTTACAAGCCCTTAACCAACAACGCAGTTAAAAATGTTTTAAATAAATAAATAAATATATATTAAAAAAAAGAAATAAAGGTACAAATAATTTAAGAATCGGACCTTGCATGTGTGCATATTTGACTGATCCAGAGACAGTAACTTAATTTGTATTCTTGCTTCACAGACAAACTCCAGGGAGTCCTTCGGCCCAGTCAACTCTCGCACACACAGCCTGGACAAATGAACCATTCCCTGGGAAGAAGTCACCAGTCTGGCCATGAGTCTACTGCAGTACAGCCCAACAATGGGGGAGTAGATGAAGCAGGTGAAGGAAGGAATGAGAGAAAGGAGAGAGTCGCTTTTCTCCAACCTGGCATGATTCACCTTGACTCCTAGTCAAGGGTTGCAACATTGCATTGATTTAAAAGGGATTGATATGTTCATTGAAAATCATAATTTGATCATTCTATTTTATGAGTTATTAATTGGTGATGGTTGCTTTGCAGCTGTAAGGCGTTGATTCATTCTATACCCTGTTATAGGTGCAATATAGTATTTAATCTTGGTCCAGATATAGGTAGAGGTGAGAACATACATTTCCACATCCCTAAGAACCTCAAGTTTTAATTGCATGAAAACGAAAGGATTTATTATCCTGTTTATCTTGAAACTCTTTAACCATCCATCCTCAATCAGAAATATATGAGATGCCAAGGGATAGGGTAAAGGGTGGAGTGAATCATTTGGAATTGAGCTTTCTGCAAATACAACCATTACTTTTTGATGGAGGTGAGCAAACCAGGTTGGTAGAATGCAGGGTATGAGCTTCTTTATGTTCAAGCTTTATGAGTCAACTGTAAAATAATAATTGAATAGGTTTAAAGTAAAGCCAACTGCGGCCAATACAAGTAGTTAAAATCAAATCAAATCAAATGTTATTGGCCACATACACATATTTAGCAGATGTTATTGCGGGTGTAGCGAAATGCTTGTGTTCCTAGCTCCAACAGTACAATAGTATCTAACATAAATATATTAAACATAAATGTTTAAAACCCCTTGGACCATGCACGCTCGATTTTCCCTCCTGGTTAGCTATATAATATTCCACCTACCAATGTGACATGGCGTGAGCCATACCTTAAACAAATGTGTGTCTATGTATATAAATGTAAATCCATATGTACTTTCTCAGACGCCCTGGACCAGTGATACATAGATAAATGTAGGGAACTACAAAGTGAGTGAGTGTCTGATCTTAAACCCATTCTTGTAACTTAGAGGCTCTATTCAATCAGATCCGCTTTAGCCAACATCCACATAGTTGTTTAGGCGGTGTCTGAGCTGGAACTGTGTTAGAGCTATCAGATCCACAAGTAGCTCCTGCCATTATACCTAAAGCGGACATTGCCATTGGCTGCACAGTCGCATTCAGATAAATTCCATGCAGCCTTGTTTACAAGTTTCAAACACTAGAATGTGAGATGTAATCTACACCTCGATTAGGCTGAGAGAAATCCTGTTTCCTGATTTTGAGCATCATTATTTCTAGATATACACTCCCTTGTTCTGAACTTCTAACGCGAGTGGAACTGGTATGGCTTCATGACAATGATCAAGAGCAGCTGCTCACCGATTTGACAGCTCCAACGCAGTTACTCCTTCCACACCGCCAAAACATAAGCTATGCGGGTGTCGGCTATCGCCGATTAACGCTTGATCTGATTGAATCTTGGACTTAACCTTTTGTCCAGTTTGCAAATATCTATCGTTACAAAATGGATTCCCATTTTTGCATACGGGTACTGCCAATATAACACACCATATTCTTTGTACAAAGTGTCTTTATTGCAGTGATGGGGAATGGCAAAAGAAACCCAAACGGAAAGAAAGAATCTAGACTCAACTGCATGTAACACACATTCATTATCAGCTACAATGCACAGTAAAACAAATGAAAAATACACAAGCAAACATGTCTGGTCAAATAAAAATGAAGTGCATTTAATCACCAAAAAACAAAATCGACTATTTTTTACCCATAAAACATTAAAAGAATGTAGATACGTTGTGTGCATATGCACAATATAGGCCTATGTAGACAATTTCACCTCGTCTCATACCATTTTTAATCCAGATTTTATACTCAAAACTTGATTTAGTTGATACTACACAGCATCAACAAGATGGCTTTTAAAAAAAGCACACAGAAGAACCTTCCTGCCACTGAGAATTGTGTTCAGAAGCTACAGATGACCTTGATGTAATCAACTACCATACCCCACAATTGTGTCGGCAGTGCAAATAATGGCATCGCTTTTGATGAGTGGGTATACTAATATATTCACAGTTCATATTGCCCTTACAAAAAAAGATAGCCGTTTTGAAACTGCAGTCTACTGTGGTATTTTGGAGCAATAATTGCAGCATACTGCACTCTGACTACAATCTTTTGTCTTAACGGTGGTTTGAAAAACACATCCATTCCCCGTTAATTTGTGTTCTTCAGCAAATAACTCTATAACGGGACACTCCTCATTGACTGTCCAGCAATATTTTTTGCATGCTTAGATACTTAGAATTAGAACAGCAATAGACATGTAGTGACTATGAGGACAACAGATCGACTTGACTTTAATGTAGACTCATGGAGTCAACCACCAGAGGCATCATCCTGTATGATTGAGGAGATTTAAAATGTGCCATGCTATATAAAACGGCAGCACTTTCAAAATGGGGACCTAAAACTAAGAAGCTTTAACTCTGACAACCGAGGAACCTAAAGAAAAGCACAAGTATTATATTGTTCCACATAATGTGATGGAAAATTACTCTGCTATTTCTTCATTTTAAATGTCAGACTGCCAAGAATAACACTGTTGCAGTTTTAATATCTTTCAGTTTACCCACAAACCAAAATAAGACTTGTTCAACATTCCAAGCTTAAGCCCCAGAAAGTTCTTTGTCCCGATAAGAGTTTGATTGGGTTTACAGTCTAGTCAGCTACTGATAGCACATGACAAAAAGGCATCCCATTTTACTCCCAAATAGAGTAACACTCAGTGAAAGTTCTAAAAGAGATTACAGTTGCACTTTCTTTTACAATCTGTATTTACTAGAGAATACATTTAGCCTGAGGTCAAATACTTAAGATGTGCTCGATTTAGTTTATCAGACAGCTAACTCCAAGCACACAAGTATTTGACACATATTTGTCCCAAGATCTGTTGAATACTGTGATATACAACACTTTACTTGGACCGTAGTGACATTTCCAATGACTGAACTTGGTAGCATACTTGTGATTTTTCAGGAGTGAAGGATAAATACACTGTACTGTTTTACACATTTATTACGCAATAAGTACTTGATGATAGTTTAATAAACAACCCATATTGATCACACAATGTTCCAGGGTATCAATTGAACAGACACTGCATCCCCTCTAGACCATCATTCAACCATCAAAATCATAATAATTCTGCCAGCCATCCAATCAACAACTGAGAACATACCAACTTCCTGATATGGGCTTAATACTTGTACATTCCTCTCCATTGACAAGCTCCTCCCTTGGACGTAGCGGAACCGTGTTTGTTCCTAATATGTTCCTTCTGCCGACCACTTGGTTCTCAGTTCTAGGTCAAACGTGGTCGGACGGTTGCACACAGCTAACGAGTAACCCCAGACGCCATACTGACTCAAATCTACCAGTGGTCTATGGTCATATCAGTGAGGGGTGTAGACTAGAGCCGTCTTTAGAAAGACAAGAGTACAGGGGTTAGCCTAGGCTTGGTCCCCCCTCTGTTCTAGGCTTTGTCCTTGCGCTTCAGCTTGTTGACTTTCTTGGCTCCGCCGTTCTTGTTGATTAACTTCATGACTTTCTCCTTGTGGTCCAGCACCTTCATCATGGTGTCTCTAGCCTCAGTGATCTGGTCCATCACCAGCTTACAGCGCTGCATGTTACCCTGGGGGGGAGAGACAATTCAAGATGGCTGACTGACATTCATAACAAAGGCCCAGGTAGATTTTCCCTTGAGCCCTCAAAAATGATATATACACATACCTGTGGAATTGATTAAACAAAACAGACCAAATACAGCTACAGAGCAGCATGCCTCACTTTAATATGAGTGTAGTAGCAGTGTTTATGGGAATAGTGAGTTCTTAGATATTGTGATTAAACGTGTGCTCAGGAAAACCTTTTTGGTTTGTAGGCTATAACTAAGGCCCAGAGTTTTTCCTGGTCAAGTCACCAGGTCTGGGAAAAATCTGGGCCTCCCCATGAGCAGCAGACGTGCATGGATTTCCTTTGTGTTGTTGCGTGTATGACCTCTGACCTGTATGAGCTCGTTGATACGGTGCATGTCATCATCCGACCCGGCCTTCTTCTTTGGGATCAGGCCCTCTTGGAGGGTAGTGAGGCGGCTGTACACATCATGCTCCAGATTAGTCTGGGGATAGAGAGGGGATACAGTAGAGACACCAATACAACATGATTGACATCACAAATGACTGCTATTCAGGAGGACAATTACTGTATCTCGTTCTAAGAAAATATGGGTAGAACCATAGAACCACTTCCTTGTCTTCCGACAGCTACGTCATACAATGTGAAGTGTTGCCATGAAGCAACATCAGCGCAGATTGCCGTCGTGCTAAATGACGCGAGACAATGAGATCCACTTGGATAACTTTAAGAGTCACCCTTTTTCACACCAACTTCAGAACTCTAAAGATCTGTTTTTGTCGTGCTTAAAATTCAGCCAACTGCACGTAAAAGGGAAGTGTTTCTCACCAGCTGCATGAGCTGTGCAGCACACAGGTGCATCTTCCAGCCCTGCGCTCTGCACACCACCCCCTTCTGATTGGCTACGTCCTGCAGGGTGCCCTTCTTCTCCTCTGAAACCATGACAACACACCATTAAGCCATGTTACAATATAATAATACCTTTAACAACACACCATTAACCCAATGAGTCCCACTCCATTAACCCAAATGAGCTACATACTTCCATGGTGTGCCATTGCATTTGTCCATTTCTTCTGCATTCGTAGATACCAACCATTAGTCTGTGTGATTAATTGAGGCTGAGCTAGTGGTGTTTGAGACACCCCCGAATAGTTTGTAGCTCAAACTATTAAAAGCTATTTATGAAAAGACTCATGAACATGTGACATGTTTTGCTCTATGATGCTCACAAGCCACAGAAGAGTCATTAGAAGGTAAGGTGTTATAGAAGATTGTAGGAAAACCCAGGACATAGTGTCAATAATACTGTAATAAGCTCACAGTTGTTGTCACAAACTCCAAACAGTTGTCACTGGCTAGTGGATATTCATTTCCCAATGAGCAAACAATTTATGTACTTACAGCATTCATATAAATACATTTTTGAAACAGGTTTTTGCTTTGGCAGACCTTATTTTTGTTATTGACATTTGTGAATAAAATTCATGAATGCGACTATTTGTCAAATTGTTGGTGTTCTACTCGTAGCCCTGGTTACCCTGAAAGAAAATTGGTAAACACACTTAATAGTGAGGCTAAATATAAAGAGCTGGACAGCCACATAAATGAAGTTCAGATAAATGAAAAGGCGATTTTTGCTAGGGTCTTGGGTCTGATAGGGTTAAGCCATCTTATAATAATACAGTAACACCTTCAACACTAGAGGTCGACCGATTATGATTTTTCAACGCCGATACCAATTATTGGAGGACCAAACAAAGCCAATAGCAATTAAACTGGCATTTGTTTTTTAGATATATATGCAATAATGACAAATACAACAATACTGAATGAACAATGAACACTTATTTTAATTTAATATAATACATAAATAAAATCTATTTAGTCTCAAATAAATAATGAAACATGCCCAATTTGGTTTAAATAATGCAAAAACATAGTGTTGGAGAAGAAAGCAAAAGTGCAATATGTGCCATGTAAAAAAGCTAACGTTTAAGTTCCTTGCTGAACATATGAACATCAGAACATATGAAAGCTGGTGGTTCAATATTCCTAGTTCTTTAATATTCCCAGTAAAGAAATATTAGGTTGCAGTTATTATAGGAATTATGACACGTCGAGTATTTCTCTCTCTACCATTTGTATTTCATACACCTTTGACTATTGGATGTTCTAATAGGCACTTTAGTATTGGCAGCCTAATCTCAGGAGTTGATAGGCTTGAAGTCATAAACAGCGCTGTGATCAAGCATTGCGAAGAGCTGCTGGCGAACGCAGGGAAGTTTAAATTAATGCTTACGAGCCTGCTGCTGCCTACCAACTCCGACTGCTCTATCTAATCATAGACTTAATTATAATAAAAACAGAAATACGAGCCTTTGGTCATTAATATGGTCAAATCCGGAAACTATCATTTCGAAAACAAAACGTTTATTCTTTCAGTGAATGGGTGGCAACCCTAAGTCTAAATATTGCTGTTACATTGCACAACCTTCAATGTTATGTCATAATTATGTAAAATTCTGGCAAATTAGTTCGCAACGAGCCAGGCGGCCCAAACTGTTGCATATACCCTGACTCTGCGTGCAATGAACGCAAGAGAAGTGACACAATTTCTGTAGTTAATATTGCCAGCTAACATTAATTTCTTTTAACTAAATATGCAGGGTTAAACAAATATATTTCTGTGTATTGATTTTAAGAAAGGCATTGATGTTTATGGTTAGGTACATTTGTGCAACGATTGTGCTTTTGTTAAATCATTACCCGCTTGGCGAAGTAAGCTGTGATTCGATGATGAATTAACAAGCACCGCATTGATTATATGCAACGCATGACAAGCTAGTTAAACTAGTAATATCATCAACTATGTGTAGTTAACTAGTGATTATGTAAAGATTGATTGTTTTTTTATAAGATAAGTTTAATGCTAGCTAGCACCTTACCGTGGCTCCTTGCTGCACTCGCGTAACAGGTAGTCAAGCCTGCCACGCAGTTTCCTCATGTAATGCAATGTAATCAGCCATAATCGGTGTCCAAAAATGCTGATTACCGATTGTTAATAAAACTTGAAATCGTCCCTAATTAAAATCGGCCATGCAGATTATTCGGTCGACCTCTAGTCAACACACCATTAAGCCATCTTATAATACAGTAATACCTCCAACACCACCATTAAGCCATCTTATAATACAGTAATACCTCCAACACCACCATTGAGCCATCTTATAATACAGTAATACCTCCAACACCACCATTAAGCCATTTTATAATATAATAGTTTTTTTTCTGCATCAACAGGGGCTTAGGTGGTGGGCGTCAGCGCGGCAACATTGCTTAGAACATTTTAGAGACCCCCATCTGGCGGTGTAGAGAAACTGTTGCATTTAAGCCACTTTCCTGCAATTCTACACATTTCTCAAATTTCTCAAATTCTCGCCATTTTAAAGCTAGTTTCTTGTAATTCTATATTATAGCAGAAAAATAATACAGTAATACACACCATTAAGATATTTAATTATAACTAGGGTCAGGAGTTTTTCCTGGTTAGGAAAATCTCTAGACCCAAGTCATAAAATATTTGTGCTTTGAAAGTGACTGGTCATTTGCTAGCAAGCCATGCTGGAGACTACTAAAACACAACAGTGGAATTAACTGGTGTTTTCCCCCCCACTAGCGTTACTAATGAAAAGGTCTAACAATGATGTGATGACAACAAATGACATTAGCTTTCATAGCTTACTAATAATTCCTTTTCGTTTTGCTTCACAGTGCACAATAGAAAGAGGTCCTCTTGGTTTGTGTGTGTATGGGCGTGCGTGTGCGTGTTCTAAATGTTTTCATATGTGTGCACACTGGAGAGAATAATAACCTTGTGTGTGATGTTGTTGTAATAATGGTTGTGTCATTTAAATTGTCCAAACAAAACAACGAATAAACAATTCAATGTCAAAAAGCCTCCTGAGCATTACTGGCATTTTTCTCCACGAGAAACGCATTTCAGTCAGTCCCACGAGAAACGCATTTCAGTCAGTCCCACGAGAAACGCATTTCAGTCAGTCCCACGAGAAACGCATTTCAGTCAGTCCCACGAGAAACGCATTCCAATACCACAACAAGCTCTTAGAACCCAGAATGTATGAACATTCTTTAGAAATACAGTTATCATTGAACGTAATCAACAATAAAAGACGTTGGTCTGACCTTTGACCCGGATGTCACTGTATCTCTGGAAGTGGTGGTAGGCAGCCTTCCAGGGGTTCCTGTAGTGGCGGAGGAGGGTGACCGGGGGGCGAGCCCGGGTGGGGACATAGCGCACACCCTCCTCATCTGCAGGGCAGAGAAACACAGTGGTCACTCACAAGGTTAATATGGCTGTTCTTGTACAAGTCTTGTCCTTATAGACTAGTGAATCTTTAGACAAAGTGCACAACAGGAGTAGACTCTAGCTAACGACGATTTATTGTCTGAAAATAAGGAGAATGCAATAAACATTATGTAAGACTGCAGTTAACTTGAGCCCGTTTCCAAGTTACTGAGGCTAGTTTACCGGAACAAATCGCTCACACACACACAAAAGGGATGTTCCCTTACCTATGTACTCCTTGGGGGGCGACTTGCGTTTCTCGGGCCTCATGCTGTGTGGTCTGGCCAGGACCTTCTCCTCGTCTGTGCTGTTGGTCTCCATCATCTCACTCTCCTCCGTGGAGATGACATGCTGCTGCTTCCGGGGCTTCTTCCTGGGGGAGGCCCCGAGGATCACGTCCCCACCGGGCATCATGGACAACATGGGGGCACCGCAATGGGGCATAGGGGGACCTGGAGGGAGATGAGGGGCGAGGCCCGTATTCACAAAACGTCTCAGACTAGGAATAATGATCCAGGATCAGCCCCCCCTCTTATTCATTCTGATTTAAAAAGGTAAAAGCATCGTACACCATATCAGCAATAGAAGGACATCAATAAAACAAAAAGTGTTACAGAGAAATTCATCTTTCAATTCAAACGTACCTGCTTTGGAGGTATCCATAGGCTCCACTTCCTGCTTTATCTTGAGCTCTGGGAGGGTGGAGCTTATTCCACATGCCGCTGTGCTACTGGCTGCTGCTTGTGTAGGCGGAACCACCACGTTGGTCATAGACGAGATTGGTGGAGTAATGGCGGACATGGCGGGGCCAGGCTGGGAGTGTGGGGGTGCGGACACTGAGAGGAGGGTCTGGATTGGCTGAGAGGGCTGCTGCTCATTGATCTGATGGCTGGGCAGCGCTTCCATGGAGGACAACGTCAACGGGGGAGCCAGGGACACGTGGAGATCAGCCTTGTGCTTCATACTGGGTGAACAGGGAAGATATCAACCACAAAATAATTTTAAATGTCATTTTTAACTACAAGATGTAGTTGAAGGATACCAGCGCGTGTAATCGGCATCTACTGAGGATACCAGCGCGCGTAATCAATCGGCATCTACTGAGGATACCAGCGCGCGTAATCAATCGGCATCTACTGAGGATACCAGCGCGTGTAATCGGCATCTACTGAGGATACCAGCGCGCGTAATCGGCATCTACTGAGGATACCAGCGCGCGTAATCAATCGGCATCTACTGAGGATACCAGCGCGTGTAATCGGCATCTACTGAGGATACCAGGCGCGTAATCGGCATCTACTGAGGATACCAGCGCGCGTAATCGGCATCTACTGAGGATACCAGCGCGCGTAATCGGCATCTACTGAGGATACCAGCGCGCGTAATCGGCATCTACTGAGGATACCAGCGCGCGTAATCGGCATCTACTGAGGATACCAGCGCGCGTAATCGGCATCGACTGAGGATACCAGCGCGCGTAATCGGCATCGACTGAGGATACCAGCGCGCGTAATCGGCATCGACTGAGGATACCAGCACGTGTAATCGGCATCGACTGAGGATACCAGCGCGTGTAATCGGCATCGACTGAGGATACCAGCGCGTGTAATCGGCATCGACTGAGGATACCAGCGCGTGTAATCGGCATCGACTGAGGATACCAGCGCGTGTAATCGGCATCGACTGAGGATACCAGCGCGTGTAATCGGCATCTACTGAGGATACCAGCGCGTGTAATCGGCATCTACTGAGGATACCAGCGCGTGTAATCGGCATCTACTGAGGATACCAGCGCGTGTAATCGGCATCTACTGAGGATACCAGCGCGTGTAATCGGCATCTACTGAGGATACCAGCGTGCGTGTAATCAGCATCTACTGAGGATACCAGCGTGTGTGTAATCAGCATCTACTGTGATCAGGGCCTACTAACAAGGTGCTGTGCTAAGTCCTACCCTGATGCAGGCCTGATGCCTCCATCTATCCTGGGGCTGATGGCCTCTGGGATCAGGTTCTTCCTCACAGCAGACCTTTATAGGGCAAACAGAAATGGGTTAGTGCTGGACTGGAACAAAAACATGCACACCCCGTAGCTCGCCAGGACCACTGCTCTAGTAAGTTGTAGCATCCAGAGAAAAACAGAGGGGTGTTCTAAACTCACCCTTCATTGGCAGGCTTCTTGCGCAGGATGCTAGGCCGGGGGGAGGACAGCAGGGTGGGGGCACCAGTCCCAGTGTTCTGGGGGTGTGTCTGCCCAACGCAGGTGGGAGGCTGGCTGCTGCCGAACGTCTGGCCAATGGGGTTGGCCACCAGAGTGGAGCCGTCTGCTAACACAACTAAGAATAAAGAACAATGTTACTGTATTTTTTCCAGACAACTAAATTAATTTGAACTAATACATTAATATCATGACAACTTTAGAGACTGGAGAAAATGTGTAGAATGATATATGTATTATATTCATAATATGTAAATCTCAGAACCGACAATTCTGGACTTGTCTCTATGCTGTTGTGTGTTTGTTGCTACTTGGCTATCTGCCAACTTTTTGGTTTTTACTTTTAATACATGTACCAATGTTACGTTCCCCAGTTTCTGTGTTGTGGGTTTGTGTGTGTGTATTTCAAGAAATGGCTTCCTGGATTCCAAAAGCAGCTGATTGGTTTGCCCCATTGCAGATTGGATCTGACCCCTCCCTCTCATCATCAAGGGATACAGCTGTCTGCAATTACAACTCCTTCTCCAGCTGGATAAAAGCCAGTGTTCTTTTGTCAGGAGGAAAGAGCTTCTTTGTATGTCATGTGTTGGTCTGTATAAGTTGTTGAAAGTATTTTGTAGCCGCTCCTGCAGAGGTATGTGTATGCCATAGGACTTAGTACATTGGTTTATTGAAATTGTTCAAAGTATTGGTGAATTATTTTGAGTTGTGGCAGGGTGTTGTGTTCCCTCCGCCAAGAGGCGTACGTAACAACCAACATATACATTTTTTCTTCCCTCAACTTTTTCACTCCAGATACTTTATCTGGACATGGTTCTACAGAACCTCCACCAGCCGAAAAAGTTAAGTAGGAACATTAAAACTATGCCATCTAATTGCAGTCGCTGTACTCATCATACAGGAGAACTATAAGAACAAACTGGTGAAGATAGCTGTGTTGCAAGTGCAACTTCAGATGCAAACGTTAGGCAAGGATGAAACGGTGTCTGTGCCACCACTAAGTACAGCTTGTACTGTAGTATAAATTCCCCTGGACAGTCCCCGCAGCCGGACAATTTTCTCAAGGCTTCTGGAAAGAAATGCTGTCGGCATGCTCAACCAGTCTAGTCAGGAAATCTATGCAGCCTACTCAATCACCTTTTATAGCTACCGTTTACAGGCATAATGGACTGTATACAGTGTTCCTCACCAAGTTCCTATCGGACCTCGTAGTCATGGCAGATAATATTCACATGGAAAAGTCCACAGACCCACTCAAAAGACTTTTGGCGCCATCATCGGCTCAGTGGGGTTTGTCCAACATGTTTCCGGACCTACACATTGCCACAGTCATACTCTGGATCTCAATGTTTTCCTCATATTCCTGGACTATCGGACCACCACTTCTTACATTTGCAATCGCAACAAATAATCTGCTCAGACCCCAACCAAGGATCATCAAAAGCCGTGCTATAAATTCTCAGAAACCCAAAGATTCCTAGATGCCCTACCAGACTCCCTCCACCTACTGGATGTCAGAGTACAAAAAAACAGTTAACCACCTAACGGAGGATCTACATTTAACCTTGCATAATACCCTAGATGCAGTCGCACCCCCCCCCAAAAAAACATTTGTCACAAGAAATTTGCTCCCTGGTACACAGAAAATACCCGAGTCTTGAAGCAAGCTTCCAGAAAATTGGAATGGAAATGGCGCTCCACTAAACTGGAAGTCTTCCGACTAGCTTGGAAAGACAGTACCGTGCAGTATCAAAGAGCCCTCACTGCTGCTTGATCATCTTATTTTTCCAGCCTAATTGAGGAGAATAAGAACAATCCAACATTTCTTATTGATACTGTTGCAAAGCTAACTAAAAAGCAGCATTCCCCAAGAGAGGATGGCCTTCACTTCAGCAGTGATAAATTCATAAACTTCTTCGATGAAAAGATCTTTAGAAAGCAAATTAGACTCATTTTTGAATCTCCATATTTCTTCAGCTCAGTTGTCCTGAGTCTGCACAGAACTGCCATGACCTAGGATCAATGGAGACACTCAAATTTTTAAATCCTACATCTCTTGACACATTTATGAAAATAGTAATGGCCTCTAAACCGTCAAGCTGCATACTGGTCCCTATTCCAACTAAACAACTCAAAGAACTACTTCCTGTGCTTTGTCCACCAGTGTTCAACATAATAAAAATGGCTACCTATCCAATCAAATGTATTCATAAAGCCCTTTTTACATCAGCCGATATCACAAAGTGCTATACAGAAACCCAGCCTAAAACCCCAAACAGCAAGCAATGCAGATGTAGAGAAGCATGGTGGCTAGGAAAACCCACCTAGAAAGGTAGGAACCTAGGAAGAAACCTAGAGAGGAACCCGGCTCTGAGGGGTGGCCAGTCCTCTTCTGGCTGTGCCGGGTGGAGATTATAACAGTACATGGCCAAGAGGTTCAAACATTCATAGATGATCAGCAGGGTCAAACAATAACAATCACAGTGGTTGTAGAGGGTGCAACAGGTCAGCACCTCAGGAGTAAATGTCAGTTGGCTTTTCATAGCCGATCACATTCACCGGATGTGTACCAAACTCACTAAAGTGGCAGTAATAAAGCCCCTCTTCAAAAAACCAAACCTTGACCCAGATTTTTTTTTTTTAACTAATCGGCCTATTTCGAAAATCCCATTCCTCTCAAACATTTTAGAAAAATCTGTTGTGCAGCAACTCGCTGCCTTCCTGAAGACAAATGTATACGAAATGCTTCGGTCAGGTTTTAGCCCCATCATAGCAGACTGCACTCATGAAGGTGGCAAATTACCTTTTATTGGCGTTAGACCAAGGCTACGCAACTGTCCTTGTGCTCCTAGACCGTAGTCCTGCTTTTGACATCATCGATCAACACATTCTTTTGGAGAGATTAGAAACCCTAATTGGTCTACACGGACAAGTTCTTGCCTGGTTCAGATCTTATCTGTCAGAGAGATATCAGTTTGTCTCTGGGGATGGTTTCTCCTCTGACAAATCAATTGTAAGTGTCGGCGTTCCTCACGGTTCCATTTTAGGACCACTATTGTTTTCACTATACACTACTGGTCAAATGTTTTTGAACACCTTCTCATTCAAGGGTTTTAATTTATTTTTACAATTTTCTACATTGCAAAATAATGTGAAGACATCAAAACTATGAAAAAATATATGGAATAATGTAACCAAAAGTGTTATCAAAATATACTTTCTATTTGAGATTCTACAAAGTAGCCACCCTTCTCCTTGATAACAGCTTTGCACACTCTTGGAATTCTCTCAACCAGCTTCACCTGGAATGCTTTTCCAACAGTCTTGAAGGAGTTCCCACATACGCTGAGCACTTGTTGCACCCTCTACAACCACTGATTATTATTTGACCCTGCTGGTCATCTACGAAAGTTTGAACATCTTGAAGAACAATCTGGCCTTAAATGGCCATGTACTCTGATAATCTCCACCTGGCACAGCCAGAAGAGGACTGGCCACCCCTCAGAGCCTGGTTCCTCTCTAGATTTCTTCCTAGGTTTCTGCCTTTCTATGGAGTTTTTCCTAGCCACCATGCTTCTACATCTGCATTTCTTGCTGTTTGGGGGTTTAGGCTGGTTTTCTGTATAGCACTGACATCTGCTGATGTAAAAGGGGCTTTATAATTACAATTTGATTGATTCAAACCTCTTCAAACTTCATTCACCAACTCACCTGAGGTCTTGTTCTCAATGGCTGGCTGCTGTTGGTTGATGGGCACAGGTTGGATGTTTTGCGCAGTGATCTGACCGGTGGCAGTGTGCAGGCCCTGGGTGCTGATGTTGGTTGACTTGATGCCCTGCGTGGCCATGGCGGCGGGCTGGATGTTCTGCGTGTTGATCTGAGCGATACGGTCCACCGTCATCAGCTGCATGGGGTTGAGGTGCACCGCCGACGCTACGCCCACACTGGCCTGGGTCTGCATGGCCGTGCCGCTGGGGGCCTGAGGGGTTACTGCAGGGGTGACAGGAAACAGATGAGGGGTTGGGGTTGACACACACAGGGTTAGAGACTTGTTTAGAGACAGATTACACTAGCCCACAATTGGGTCGGACTCTGGCTTGGGTAGCCAGAACTAGAAACTAGTGATTTAATGATACATAATTATCATTCATCTTGATTGAAGTGAGAGTTGGTTCAGTACTTTCATTATCTAGCATTTTTATTATTGGTCATCATCTAGTATGATCATTATATAGCATTATCATCAGCATCATTGTCTAGCATTATCATCAGCATCATACCCCGAGAATTCCAAATATCTGATTGGTTACAGAGTCATATGGAAGCAGTGATTTAAATAGTAAGAGAAAAGGTGAGTGGTACCTGGGTACTGTCGGATGGTTGAAACAGAGCTGGTGATGGGGGTGTAGGTGTGTGTCAGAGGGTACGACGAAGAAGGGTAGGTAGGCAGGAAGTACTGAAACTGCACTGGCACCGATTGCCTGTGTGGGGTGGGGGGGGGGGGGGAATGCATGCCAACAGAATAAGATAAAAAACACAACTTTTGCCTTTTCATAACATTTTCAACTATCAACCAGAAATGTACTCCAAGTACAGCAGAAATAAGGAGAAAACATTTTAGACTATTGATATGTAGCCCAGGACAATCGAGAAACATTAAGTGTTCTCTCGTGCTATCTATCCTCTGGGATCAGATAATACATGCATTAACAGGATGAGTATTGTCAACCCAAAATAAAAATCTATCAGTGCCCGTCTCTGACCTGTCACTGCGGGCCTCCATGGTGATGGGGTTGGGGGAGGAGCGGGGGCCTGAGATGGGGATCAGGTTCCCCCTCTCTCCAGGGTATTCCGGTTGGATCCTGGGCGAGGTGTGGGCTATTGGCTGGGGAACCACTTTAGCTGAAGGGGGCGGAGGTGGAATGGGGTGCAAATTTCATTTCACAACATAAAATCACTCCGTAGGGACTGGTGCTCTAAATTCAATTTGTTGCTATCAGTTCGGCAATTAATAATTCAATGTGTCACTGTTTTTAATAGTCTCTACTCATACCAATTACTTATTAGATAAGTAAACATGACATGTTATGTCGAGTATGTTACTCCAGACAGTAGCCTGGTGCCTTTGACTCCAACATTAATGATTGAGATACTTACCCACGGGGATGTTGGACGTGGTGACTGCTGTGGCGTGGGAGGAATGAGAGGGCATCGCCATGGTGACGATGTTACTGTTGGGGTGGGGTCCTGAGCCTGGGTGAGGTACGATGTGGTTATTACACAATTAAAACAGAATAAAGGAGACATTTAGTCTTGCTAACTGTTCCCTCTGCTTCCGTGCATCAAGTCTGACATCAACAGGCTCCTGAACAGCTTCTATCCCCAACCCATAGGACTGTTGAATAGCTAACAGAATGGCTACATGGACTAAGTTGACCCTTGTATTTTATTTTTGCACTGATCTATGCACACTCATGGGACTCTATACATACAATCATAATGTATGCTGCTGCTACGCTTTATCATATCTGATGCCTAGTCACCTCACCCCTATACATATCTACCTCTATCACTCCAGTATCCCTGCACATATGGCATTGGAACTGATCCTGTATTATAGCTTCTTACTTTCTCGTTTTCTTTTTATTTCTATTTCTTGTGTGTTTTTGTTTTACCTTATGTTATTTTTAGTGCTATATTGATATGTGCATTGTTGGGTTTGGAGCTTGCAAGAAAGGCATTTCACTGTACATGCATATGACGCTGAAATTAAAATAGATGAGTTAGACCTCTCTCCATCACAACAATAGCATCATACCTGTAGTGCTAGGCGATGGAGCAGTATTGGTGGCTAATATGGGGGCAACAGTTGCTGCAGCGACAGGAGGAACATTGCTGAATATGGACTTCTGTGCCATGGTGTTGTACAGCTGGGGTTTCTGACCCCCAATGGCAGGGTGAGAGGGCAGGGTGATGCGTGTGGGGGTCTCCCGAGATTGGGGAGGACGCTGGATGCTCAGAGTGGCTGGAGGGGGGTGAATGGTCAACCCTGGACGCCTGATGGAAGAGAACAAGAGGAGAGTTAACATTGATTTTACGTACACCTGCAATAGCTGGAATGGTATTGGGCACTATCTAGACACATTTACACAATGTGGAGCTTAGTTGTTAGAGCAATGCCAGGATATTGGGTTTGATTACCGGGACATAAAAAAACTGATGTATGACCAAGTCGGTTTGAACAAAGCATCTGCTAAAATGGCACACACACACACACATAAATAAAACATTAAAAAATTGTTTAAAGTTAATGCTCTGAGCATGTCGTACCCATGAACCATCTCTGCGGAGTGCGTGGCTGAGCTAACCACTGGGGACTGAGGCCTGGTGGCCGTTACCGGGGCAACCACCGTGGGCAACACAGCCGTGGACGTTGTTACTATTGGCCGGGACTGGATAGGCTGGTGGATGATGTGCTGGACAGTAGGTGGGCCAGTACCACCACCAGGACCTGTAGCAGGTCTCAGTACGGTAGGGCCTTTGGAACTGGACATCACAGCAGCTGCAGCAGCTCCTGGAAACACACATGAACAACAGTTAGACATGTCTGTGCTTAGGATGGTTTTGCTGAGGACCTAGAGTGGGTTAAAATATGAAGCAAGCACTATGGTGTACTTTGTTTGGTCACGGTAAGCACCGTGACTATTTTCTGAATTATAAAAGTTTCTATCTGCTCTGGGCTATGCAACTGACCTCGGGGTAGATGGGAAGTAAAGGTGTGCTGGGGAACGCCAGTGGATCCGAGCTGCAGGGGCGGGCCGTTGCTGCGAATGATCTGCACGTGGTGGTGCAAGTTACTGGGGTTGCCCTGGAAACGCCACGCCCATGGACACAAAGCATTATAGATTTGGAACCACATTTTTCATCATGTCATCACATTGGGTAACCTTAAAAGGGTATATTATTGCTGGGGTACATTACAACGGTAAACAACACCAGTCCTTACCTGTTGGCCACTGATAGTTGCTACAGGGATGCCGGGGGTCGGAGGCACAGTGCTCTCCATGGTTACAGTGAGGTGGCTTGGCACCTTGGGTGGCAGGGAGATGTGGCCCTGGATGTTGGCTGGTGCTGGGGCGATCACTCGACTGGGCATGGGCGACTTCAGAGACGACTGCACCTATGAAAAGGCATGGAGAGATTAGATAAAGTAGGCTGAAGGCAAATGCAGCAGACAGAACTCTGAGCTGCCTCATCCATACCTTTATAGGTCCTTCAGTGAAGGCCAGAGGCAGGCCCTGGGGAATGTGCGGTGGAGGGGCTGACACTGTGACGGGCATGCCCTGCTGGAGGGGCAGGTGCTGAGGTAGTGTTGGGTGGTGACCCTGGGGGGGGCCGTGGACCTGGGGGTAAGGCCGGACCACCACTGTCTCCTGCTTGTCATCTCTGAAGCCCAGTGCTCCACCACCACCGCTGGGGCGGTCATAAGGACTGTGGTCTGGGTGAGGGTCACGGCTGCTATCGTCTGTCCCACCTATGGCACAAAGAGTTGGAGTACTATGCAGCAGACTTGACTGACCAATGATTTCTCACACTTATTAACCATTGCAAATAGTTGTAAAAGCTGTGATAAAGTGAGTTAGTTCAGCAGGTTGCATGATATTACCTGTTGTGTTTGGTTGACTACTAGCCACCATTGCAGTGTTTCCTCCGGAAATCTGTTTTTTCCCCATACCAGGGGGTATTCCCGGTCGTGAATATTGTTGCGAACTCATCTTCTGACACAATTGACTTCTACGCAATGAAGAGAATAATATTAAACTTGAAAGGTACAGGTAACTGCCAAAATAAAGGAAACACCAACATAAATTGTTTTAATATGGCGTTGCACCACAACGAGACACCAGAACAGCTTCTATGCGCCTTGGCATAGATTCTACAAGTGCCTTGAATCTCTATTCTAGGGATGCGACACCATTATCCCGCAAGAAATTCCATAATTTGGTGTTTTGTTGACGGTGGAAAATGCTGTCTCTGGTGCGGCTCCAGAATCTCCCATTAGTGTTCATTTGGGTTGAGATCTGGTGACTGAGACACACACTCTTTTGAGTCTCCTCTTTCAAAAATCACTGAGATGTCTTCTTCTAGCCATGGCTGACAAAATAATGAGCAACTGGGCATTGTTATTCATTACCCTAAACATTATGCAATGCTAATTGCTAAAATTTCCCCAGGAACCACACCTGTGTGGAAGCACCTGATTTCAATATACTTTGTATCCCTCATTTACTCAAGTGTTTCCTTTATTTTGGCAGTTACCTGTATGTAGCTAGCTAATATAAGTTCACAACTGAATTTTGCCAACATCTAACGTTAAGCAGACATTTTTTCAAAATCGTCCATTATGAGGTCCATCTCACACAGTCAATGCTGTAACTTAATGCTTAGTTAAGTAGCTAACGTTATGTGAGTGCGTTGACATCTGCAAGGATTTCTCTGCAAGTTGTAACCATATAGACATCAGTAACTAGCTAACTTGATGGCCAACCTTTTGACTATGAACACTCTATTTGCAGTCGACTGGATTCAAGCCAAGGATAACATTAGCTTGCTACAACTTCAAAGCAGTCACTCGCTAACAACTGTACCGTTAAGTTAGCTTACTAGTCACTGACTTGCTAGTTTGTTGCTACTTCGATGAAGCCAGTGTGGGCTAGCCGCTAACTGAGCAAGTTGAACAGACAGCTCTTTTAGTAGATTTAAACCGTAGTAGATACAGTACACAACTAGTTACATATTAACTGAAATCGCGCCTTAGCTAACAATGCTAGAAGCTAGCTAAATGCTGCATTATGTCAGGGAACTAACAATAATCAATACATTTGTTGATTAGCCCATTCATCAGAAAGACGTACATTCATCTGCAATTATTATTGGTGGTTACTAAGAAACAGTACGATTATATAGAACCAGCAACAAGAACATACCTTGTTTTTGATCAGGAATCTCCATCCGTGTCTTTCTACTACGCGCGTGTTCCACAAGCATCACTATTTCAGAACTTCCGGTTTTCAGTGAGTTTGTTTAGCCATATTGCAAAATAAAAGCCATATGGAAAAATAACGCTACAATAAGGAGGTTGCTGTAGCATTCTATAGTTGCTCGTGTTCATACGAAATTAGAATTGTCTTCATTAGTGTGTAGTATTTTCTCTAAGAGTCCTTACTACTTTTAATTTGAAGGATTTGCTTCCGGTTTTCTCCTGCCAAATGTCGCTGAGTTTGAAATGAAAACAGAAGTGAAAATGCAATGTTGACACACAAAGCTAGCATGCTTTACTGAAGATAAAGGACATGCTGACTTTTTTGCCCTTGGCTAAAACGGTTTATTCATAAGATTAATGCATTGCATTTGTCTGATATACTGAAATGTTGCACCATATAGCTCATTATGCTAGCACGCCAGCCAGGTAGCTACCCCAGCATGCATCTCGTTACTTCTTTGGTCGGTCGACAGATGAAAACATGGCGGCGATCAGTAAATACTTGACAGCTAAGAACTGCACTGTAGCAGGCGCCACAATCGTTGCCTTGTATCTTCTCAAGAGGAAAAGACATGCTGCCAAGATAAATGGGTAGCTAAGTTAAAAACTTGACAACTATTTCGTAGCTAAAGTAAGATTAGCTAGATGACGGGCCATCATAATGCTAAACTGATGTAGCCAACATTGGCTAGCTAGTAATGTCGCGTTGAAAACAACTGGGAACTAGGGGAAAGTAAGAGGTCAAATCATGACGTCAGTGATCTTCAGTTAGGAAAGTCGGAGCTCTAGGAAGAGTCGCGAGTTCCCGAGTTGGATGACGGTTCTTAACGATTTTCCCAGTTGGAGATAGTTTTTTTTGCCGAATTCCCAGTTGTTAAGAACGCACTTAATTCGGAGATTTCCGAGTTCCCAGTAGTTTTGAACGCGGCACTTGTCAGACAAAATGTAACTGAGACAAGTTGCAGTATGATGACATTGAATCAGAGATTTCTGTTATGTTGTTTTAACACTTTTAGGTAGCTAGTAGTTTATGGAGTAAATGTTCTCTACTGACACTCAGAGGTCCTGTGTGGCTATTATTGAATTGCCTGTTATAGCTGGGTGGTCAGGATCCCAAGGTCTAGCTAACAAAGTAATATGAGTGTGTTGTGTGTCTTTCGGTACCATTGATTGGTTTCATTTACTGTTTTATGTTTAGGGTGAAAAGATCATCAGAACTACAGTTGAGCAAAGATGTAAGTGTTTGTATTCAGGAAATGTTACCAACTACTGAGTTGTAAGATTCTTACAACACTCAATGTTGAAATCTCTCTCTTACCATAGTATTTTTTTTCTTTATTTTAACAATTTTCTACATTGTAGAATAATAGTGAAGACATCAACTATGAAATAACACATATGGGCTCATGTAGTAACCAAAAAGTTTTTCAACAAATCAAAATATATTTTATATCTGAAATTCTTCAAAGTAGCCACCCTTTGCCTTGATGACAGCTTTGCACACTCTTGGCATTCTCTCAACCAGCTTCACCGGGAATGCTTTTCCAACAGTCTTGGAGTTCCCACATATGCTGAGCACTTGTTGGCTGCTTTTCCTTCCCTCTGCGGTCAAACTCATCTCAAACCATCTCAATTGGGGGGATTGTGGATGCCAGGTCATCTGATGCAGCACTTCATCATTCTCCTTGGTCAAATAGCCCTTACACAGCCTGGAGGTGTGTTGGGTCATTGTTCTGTTGAAAAACATCGTCCTGTTGAAATATATATATATATTTTAACATTTATTTATTTATTTTAGAAACTTAATCCGGCTTTAAACTTACTCTTGAAAGTTGTAATAGTAAAATGCACAAGGTGCAATTTCAAAATTGGGTAGTGCATCATCAGTTCCTCTTGTCATTTTAGTCATTGCATACCTTAGAGAGCTATTTATAACTTATCAGAAATGTCCAGATCAACTAGCCCATGTCAGCTAACATTTTTATTTTTTAACCTATAGATAGTGTTGTAATTTTTTGTCACTCAAATAGCACATGAATACATATAACATGCCAAAATGTACAGAATTGCAAGAAAATTTGCTTTAAAACTGCTGAAGGTTCTTTGCACCCCATGTCAAATTGCATAGAATTGCAGGAAATAAGCTTGAAACCTGCAAAATTCTTTCCACCAACAAGAGGGATGTGAACAGTTTGTGTCACGAGCAGTGTTTGTGTCAATAGAAATGGACATGGCGCTTGCGCGGGATCTTCACCAAGGCTGGAAGGGGGGCCATAGTGAAAAAGTTTGGGAACCCCTGTCTTACCACACCCAGGGACAACATTTTGGCAATAATGTCAATATCCACATGCCTTTACCAGATTAACCAGTAGGACTGAGCTGGTGAGATTTGAAGGGGTTTATTTATCGGATTAATCTGTAAATGTTTGGTATGATGTGTGTCAGGAGGCCAAGAAGGAAAGGACGGTGGTGGACAAGGTGTTCTTTGCACGTATCCTGAAGATAGTGAAGATCATGGTTCCTGGAGTGTTCTGCAAAGAGGTAAGAGCTCTTCTACAAACTTGATGACTTTGAATGCACTCCAACATTTTCATCTTGATTGGAATTACATTTCACTTAATGTAAGGAAGTGTATTGTGTAACATCTCCACACATCTCCCGATCACTTGTGTTGACCTATTTCTGGTAATCTACCTCTCCACAGTCAGGATACTGTCTCCTCATCGCTGCCATGCTGGTGGCCAGAACCTACTGTGATGTGTGGATGATCCAGAATGGCACCATGATCGAGAGGTAGGTAGGGCTGGGCAAAATATCTAATGTTTCAGGTCGATGTTCCAAATGCCTGTATCGCAAAAATCTAGTTTTTAAAAATGTTGTGTTCGTTTTTATAAGTGTTCTGTCTTTTTGGTCTCGACTCCTTCTGTGCTCTGTGCACCTTCCCACTCGTACACAGGCACCAAGCCCCTCCCCCTGCCACTTACAACAACACAGACGAATGATAACTTCACCCTGACAACAAGCAGTTTAAACTCTGTATTTGAGGTTTGGTCCAACATAATCAGTCGTATGGACACCGAAACGCTTAGAGACGTTATTTTACTGTATTAGAGGAGAACTTACATTTTCTAACGATACCCTTTTTGTCTCAACTGCCAAAATGTACAACAGAGGAGACCCTACTAAAACGAGAGTATCAATGAACATGTGGAAAATACATTTTTATTTTATTTAACCAGGTAGGCAAGTTGAGAACAAGTTCTCATTTACAATTGCGACCTGGCCAAGATGAAGCAAAGCAGTTCGACACATACAACAACAACACAGAGTTACACATGGTCAATAAAAAAAAATAAGTCTATACAATGTGAGCAAATGAGGTGAGATAAGGGAGGTAAAGGCAAAAAAAGGCCATGGTGGCGAAGTAAATACAATATAATAAGTAAAACACTGGAATGATAGATTTGCAGTGGAAGAATGTGCAAAGTAGAGATAGAAATAAGGGGGTGCAAAGGAGCAAAATAAATAAATACAGTAGGGGGAGAGGTAGTTGTTTGGGCTAAATTATAGATGGGCTATGTACAGGTGCAGTAATCTGTGAGCTGCTCTGACAGCTGGTGCTTAAAGCTAGTGAGGGAGATAAGTGTTTCCAGTTTCAGAGATTTTTGTAGTTCATTCCAGTCATTGGCAGCAGAGAACTGGAAGGAGAGGCGGCCAAAGGAAGAATTGGTTTTGGGGGTGACCAGAGAGATATACCTGCTGGAGCGCGTGCTACAGGTGGGTGCTGCTATGGTGACCAGCGAGCTGAGATAAGGAGGGACTTTACCTAGCAGGGTCTTGTAGATGACCTGGAGCCAGTGGGTTTGGTGACGAGTATGAAGCGAGGGCCAGGCAACGAGAGCGTACAGGTCGCAGTGGTGGGTAGTATATGGGGCTTTGGTGACAAAACGGATGGCACTGTGATAGACTGCATCCAGTTTATTGACTAGGGTGTTGGAGGCTATTTTGTAAATGACATCGCCGAAGTCGAGGATCGGTAGGATGGTCAGTTTTACAAGGGTATGTTTGGCCGCATGAGTGAAGGATGCTTTGTTGCGAAATAAGAAGCCAATTCTAGATTTAACTTTGGATTGGAGATGTTTGATGTGAGTCTGGAAGGAGAGTTTACAGTCTAACCAGACACCTAGGTATTTGTAGTTGTCCACATATTCTAAGTCAGAACCATCCAAAGTAGTGATGTTGGACGGGCGGGCAGGTGCAGGCAGCGATCGGTTGAAGAGCATGTGTTTAGTTTTACTTGTATTTAAGAGCAATTGGAGGCCACGGAAGGGGAGTTGTAGGGCATTGAAGCTCGTCTGGAGGGTTGTTAACACAGTGTCCAAAGAAGGGCCAGAAGTATACAGAATGGTGTCGTCTGCGTAGAGGTGGATCAGAGACTCACCAGCAGCAAGAGCGACATCATTGATGTATACAGAGAAGAGAGTCGGTCCAAGAATTGAACCCTGTGGCACCCCCATAGAGACTGCCAGAGGCCCGGACAACAGGCCCTCCGATTTGACACACTGAACTCTATCAGAGAAGTAGTTGGTGAACCAGGCGAGGCAATCATTTGAGAGACCAAGGCTATCGAGTCTGCCGATGAGGATGTGGTGATTGGCAGAGTCGAAAGCCTTGGCCAGGTCAATGAATACGGCTGCACAGTATTGTTTCTTATCAATGGCGGTTAGCATATCGTTTAGGACGTTGAGCGTGGCTGAGGTGCATCCATGACCAGCTCTGAAACCAGATTGCATAGCGGAGAAGGTATGGTGGGATTCGAAATGGTCGGTAATCTTTGTTGACTTGGCTTTCGAAGACCTTAGAAAGGCAGGGTAGGATAGATATAGGTCTGTAGCAGTTTGGGTCTAGAGTGTCCCCCCCCCTTTAAAGATGGGGATGACCGCAGCTGCTTTCCAATCTTTGGGAATCTCAGACGACACGAAAGAGAGGTTGAACAGGCTAGTAATAGGTGTCATGTCTTTGGCTATGCCGGATTAAGTGATATGATATAAGTGATATGACATGCTATTCTATAAAATCCTTTCTCTGTAATTATTATTACCTGATTGAGCTAATCATGTAAATGTAATTAACTAGAAAGTTGGGGCACCACAAAAAATAATATTTATAGAGCTGTTATCTTCCGAATAAACTCTTAAAGACCTAGTAATATTTTACATCAATAGCAGTCACCTTATTTCAGTCTCATCTGAAAGTTGTAAATTCTTGGTTATCTTCACGAACCCTGGCTAACAAGTTGAATCAGCAATACAAAATTGGGGTTAATTATTTATTTACTAAATACCTAACTAATCACACAGAATTACATATACACAGAATGAATCATACCTTGATTACGAATTACTTCATAAAGGAAAACGTCCCTAGCTGGCGGAACAGATATGACAGCTGGTTACACAAAGAAAATGGGCTGGGTTTGAGTGAAAGAGCGGGAAGACCGAGGAACAAAGGGAGAAGCGGTGTCTCTATCGTAAATACAGTATCTTATGCATTCTAAATTACCGGCCATTTGGAAAAGGAAAATGCAATAAATATTTACTCTGAGCTGTGCTTCGGTAGGTTGGTGGTAGATGAAGGGCCGTGTCCTTTGAAGAATGTATCTGCTGGTAAATTGGATACGTTGTAGTAACATTGTTGTGTGGTAGACGGGATACTCTGTCTGTCCTTTTTTAGCCCACGTTTGCAGCTGCTGTTGCTAACTCAACGGCTAGGAGGTATCACTTCTGTAGTGAATAAGAGTTCAAAGTTCATACCATTCGCAACCAAAGCTTACGCTGAGGTTGGCTTAGTTCTGTAGTTGACATCTGAACCATTCTGATATCGGATCGTCATCCTAACATCCTCGGAACAGATAGTTATTTGCCCTTTTAACGCAGAGGCTGCAGACCTCACGTACTTGGAACAGGAGGTTACATTTTCGTCAAGGCTTTATATAGTGGAGGGAGAAGAGGGCGTGTTTGAAAAGTTTTATAACCCATGTCTCTTCACAGGGGCGGGCCACTGATTGAGCAGAGCCCTAACCTTATGAAAACCCAAATCTGTCATTTGGAAGCTAAAATTACATTTAATCTCTTCACCAATAATTTTATATTCAAACATTTAAATTGAACAACAATTCCATGTGACTCCGATAACTAGAATGTGCAGACTTTCCACTGTAGAGTTTATGTCATCCTATCATTGATGAGAATGTCTCAGATGACAACCGAACTGACATCATATTTATTAAGTACCACCGCAAATGTTCAATTGGTCGGATTACCAGAATATAGTTCATTTCCCCCCACCTTCTGATGTTCCCAGAATCTCTATGTTAACTCCTCTAGGATAGGGGGCAGCATTTTCACGTTTGGATGAAAAGCATACCCAAATTCAACTTCCAGCTACTCATCCCCAGAAGATAAGATATGCATATTATTAGCAGATTTGGATAGAAAACACTCTGAAGTTTCTAAAACTGTTTGAATCATGTCTGTGAGTATAACAGAACTTATTTAGCAGGCTAAACCCCAAGGACAAACCATTCAGATTTTTTTTTTGTTGAGGTCACGCTCTTTTCAATGGATTTTCATTGGGAATACAGATTTTGTAATTGACCTTCTTGCAGTTCCTACCGCTTCCACTGGATGTCAACAGTCTTTAGAAATTGGTTTAGGATTTTTCCTTTGTGTAATGAAGAAGTACGGCCATCTTGAACGAGGGTCACTCGAAGTGTCCTGTTTGTTAGAGGCGCATGACCAGAAAGCTAGCTACAATTGTTTTAATCCTGTATTGAACACAGATCATCCCGTCTTCAATTTTATCGATTATTTACGTAAAAAAATACCTAAAGTTGTATTACAAAAGTAGTTTGAAATGTTTTGGCAAAGTTTACAGTAACTTTTGAGATATTTTGTAGTCACGTTTCACAAGTTGGAACCAGTGTTTTTCTGGATCAAACACGCCAAATAAATGGACATTTTGGATATATATCGACGAAATTGATCGAACAAAAGGACCATTTGTGATGTTTATGGGACATATTGGAGTGCCAACAACAGAAGCTCGTCAAAGGTAAGGCATGAATTATGTTTTTATTTCTGCGTTTTGTGTTGCGCCTGCAGGGTTGAAATATGCTTCTCTCTCTTTGTTTACTATGGTGCTAACTCAGATAATAGCATCGCTTGCTTTCGGCGAAAAGTCTATTTGAATTCTGACATGTTGGCTGGATTCACAACCAGTGTAGCTTTAATTTGGTATTTTTCATGTGTGATTTAATTAAAGTTGGATTTTTATAGTAATTTATTTGAATTTGGCGCTCTGCATTTTCTCTGGCTTTTTGCCAAGTGAGACAATAGCGTCCCGCCTAAACTCACATTTTTGGATATAAATATGAACTTTACTGAACAAAACATACATGTATTGTGTAACATGAAGTCCTATGAGTGTCATCTGATGAAGATCATCAAAGGTTAGTGATTAATTTGATCTCTATTTCTGCTTTTTGTTACTCCTCTCTGGCTGGAAAAATGGCTGTGTTTTTCTGTGGCTATGTACTGACCTAACATAATCGCAAGGTGTGCTTTCAACCGTAAGTCCTTTTTGAAATCAGACATGTTGGCTGGATTTACAACAAGTGTAGCTTTAATTTGGTGTCTTTCATGTGTGATTTAATGAAAGTTAGATTTTTATAGTAATTTATTTGAATTTGGCGCTCTGCATTTTTACTGGCTTTTGGCCAAGTGGGACGTTGGCGTCCCACATATCCCAGAGAAGTTAACCAAAGGATTTTCAAATGTCACATCAGTAGGGCAGAGAGAGTAAAAAGGGGGGAGAGGTATTTATGACTGTCATATACCTACCCCCAGGCCAACGTCATGACATAAGGGTTGCAACAATTTCGGCAGATAATTTTAGAAAGAAAGGGTCCAGATTGTCTGATTTGTAGGGGTCCAGATTTTGCAGCTCTTTCAGAACATCAGCTGACTGGATTTGGGAGAAGGAGAAATGGGGAAGGCTTGGGCGAGTTGCTGTGGGGGGTGCAGTGCTGTTCACCGGGGTAGGGGTAGCCAGGTGGAACGCATGGCCAGCCGTAGAAAAATGCTTATTGAAATTCTCAATTATAGTGGATTTATCAGTGGTGAGTTTCCTGTCCTCAGTGCAGTGGGCAGCTGGGAGGAGGTGTTCTTATTCTCCATGGACTTTACAGTGTCCCAGAACTTTTTTGAGATTGTGTTGCAGGAAGCAAATTTCTGCTTGGAAAAAGCTAGCCTTGGCTTTTCTAACTACCTGTGTATATTGGTTTCTAGCTTCCCTGAAAAGTTGCATATCACGGGGGCTGTTCGTTGCTAATGCAGAACTCCATAGGATGTTTTTGTGTTGGTTAATGCTCAATTTCTGTCGCACGCGGCATTGCAGTACCACGTACCGCTTTTTCAGCATTTTAGCCACATACTGTTGTGCTAGCTGTATAGTCTGCGTTTTATGAATGTGCAATGAGCATAAAAATATGCATTTATATAAGGAATTGGCAACACTTTCTCATTCTGATAAATAATCTTATCTAGGTAGGACACTTGATTTCAATATCTAAACAAAGTGAACAGGCTATGTTGTTCAAACAGTTTAAGATGGACATCAGGGTCATAACAGTTGAACTGTTCTAACTCGTTAGCAAGCAAATAGATCCAAGTTGGCTAGACTTTAAATATAAAGATTAGCTGGCTACTCACTAGCACATGGGCTTATGCTTCAGAGAGTATTTATGAAACCTGTGTTCATTTTCTATAATGCCTGCTACAAGAAGTTAATCAATATTACTGAATGTGCATTATGCATGGTTCCTGTTCAATTTGTAACAAAAATGTCATTTTCATAGACTGACTTGAAAGCTAGATCAGTGGTTATTGCAACAAAAGCAGGCTAAAATAATACAATTATTAGTGGGTCTTATTGTTGAAGGCGCATATTTAGCCTAGGTATAATTTTACAAGCCCTGAATTCGTTAGATTATTCCTGACCTGACTGTTTGAAATGCAGTGTATTGACCTTTTAATTGTTCAACAAAGTTTAAGAGAAAACGTAAAAAAATAAAGATGTGAATCGCCCATGACTTTGAATAAAATCAAGATATGATTTTTCAGGCCATATCGCTCAGCACTAGAGGTAGGACTCCATAGAAACCCCCAGCACACCAGCATTGCCAGCAGCAATTTCAACATAGCTTTGCAGAATTGTTATTTATCATATTTGACAGGTTGTAATCATCTCTTAATTCCTCCACAGTGGAATCATTAGCAGAGATGTCAATCTTTTCAAGAAGCTCTTTTATTACTATGTTGCTGCCATACCAGGGGTAAACTAGTGTCCAGTGCCCATTTGCATGGAATACTTTGCTGCTTGGGGTGCCTGGAAGCAGAATATGATTAAGTGCTTATGAATTCACTTGTGTATTGTTGTTGTGGTTTAATTGTGTTTGTGGGCATCACTGGTCATGAAGGGTTGCAGGTTTGAAAATATTTGAAATACTGTATTTACCTTCTAGTCAGTTATTAACATAATCCTGGTTATTTTCTAGAGCGGGTTTAATTTTGTTTTTGGGGTGGAAAAATCAACAGACATTTGATCCTGGCAGCCCTACAGGACTAGACTGGCCCAAATTATTAATGAGACTTTATTTAGTTTGTTTTGTGTCCATCCAATTTTGCACTCCTCATCCTGCTGTGTTCACCTTCTACCAGTGGCTTTTTCCAATGTTCAGTAATTGATCAGGGTACTGGTGAAAGCCTTTTGCTAGATCCAGTGACTCACTCTCGCCCAACTAGCTGGGTCAGTTTAAAGAGCGACTGCCTTTGAAAGCAACTGATCCCTTTGATAACGACCTATGTGGCATCGATATGAGTCAGAAGCAGGTATTCTAGTGTCAAAATTTACTACAAAGTGTAAATAGGGTAATTTGGAAAGTAAAGTCAATCTCATCTAAAACAGAGTTTGTAACATTTCTGCGTCACAGCGGGTTAATTAAGTTTGGGATTTAAATTGGTGATGTCCATTTGCCCACTAACATGGGGTGAACAGCTGCAGTGATTGCTATACATTTACATTTACATTTAAGTCATTTAGCAGACGCTCTTATCCAGAGCGACTTACAAATTAGTGCATTCACCTTATGATATCCAGTGGAACAACCACTTTACAATAGTGCATCTAAATCTTTTAAGGGGGGGGGGGGGGTTAGAAGGATTACTTTATCCTATCCTAGGTATTCCTTAAAGAGGTGGGGTTTCAGGTGTCTCCGGAAGGTGGTGATTGACTCCGCTGACCTGGCGTCGTGAGGGAGTTTGTTCCATCATTGGGGTGCCAGAGCAGCGAACAGTTTTGACTGGGCTGAGCGGGAACTGTACTTCCTCAGAGGTAGGGAGGCGAGCAGGCCAGAGGTGGATGAACGCAGTGCCCTTGTTTGGGTGTAGGGCCTGATCAGAGCCTGAAGGTACGGAGGTGCCGTTCCCCTCACAGCTCCGTAGGCAAGCACCATGGTCTTGTAGCGGATGCGAGCTTCAACTGGAAGCCAGTGGAGAGAGCGGAGGAGCGGGGTGACGTGAGAGAACTTGGGAAGGTTGAACACCAGACGGGCTGCGGTGTTCTGGATGAGTTGTAGTGGTTTAATGGCACAGGCAGGGAGCCCAGCCAACAGCGAGTTGCAGTAATCCAGACGGGAGATGACAAGTGCCTGGATTAGGACCTGCGCCGTTTCCTGTGTGAGGCAGGGTCGTACTCTGCGGATGTTGTAGAGCATGAACCTACAGGAACGGGTCACCGCCTTGATGTTAGTTGAGAACGACAGGGTGTTGTCCAGGATCACGCCAAGGTTCTTAGCACTCTGGGAGGAGGACACAATGGAGTTGTCAACCGTGATGGCGAGATCATGGAACGGGCAGTCCTTCCCCGGGAGGAAGAGCAGCTCTGTCTTGCCGAGGTTCAGCTTGAGGTGGTGATCCGTCATCCACACTGATATGTCTGCCAGACATGCAGAGATGCGATTCGCCACCTGGTTATCGGAAGGGGAAAAGGAGAAGATTAATTGTGTGTCGTCTGCATAGCAATGATAGGAGAGACCATGTGAGGATATGACAGAGCCAAGTGACTTGGTGTATAGCGAGAATAGGAGAGGGCCTAGAACAGAGCCCTGGGGGACACCAGTGGTGAGAGCACGTGGTGCGGAGACAGATTCTCGCCATGCCACCTGGTAGGAGCGACCTGTCAGGTAGAACGCAATCCAAGCGTGGGCCGCGCCGGAGATGCCCAACTCGGAGAGGGTGGAGAGGAGGATCTGATGGTTCACAGTATCAAAGGCAGCCGATAGGTCTAGAAGGATGAGAGCAGAGGAGAGAGAGTTAGCTTTAGCAGTGCGGAGCGCCTCCGTGACACAGAGAAGAGCAGTCTCAGTTGAATGACTAGTCTTGAAACCTGACTGATTTGGATCAAGAAGGTCATTCTGAGAGAGATAGCAGGAGAGCTGGCCAAGGACGGCACGTTCAAGAGTTTTGGAGAGAAAAGAAAGAAGGGATACTGGTCTGTAGTTGTTGACATCGTAGGGATCGAGTGTAGGTTTTTTCAGAAGGGGTGCAACTCTCGCTCTCTTGAAGACGGAAGGGACGTAGCCAGCGGTCAAGGATGAGTTGATGAGCGAGTTGAGGTAAGGGAGAAGGTCTCCGGAAATGGTCTGGAGAAGAGAGGAGGGGATGGGGTCAACCGGGCAGGTTGTTGGGCGGCCGGCCGTCACAAGACTCGAGATTTCACCTGGAGAGAGAGGGGAGAAAGAGGTCAAAGCACATGGTAGGGCAGTGTGAGCAGAACCAGCGGTGTCGTTTGACTTAGCAAACGAGGATCGGATGTCGTCGACCTTCTTTTCAAAATGGTTGACGAAGTCATCCGCAGAGAGGGAGGAGGGGGGGGGGGGTTCAGGAGGGAGAAGAAGGTGAAAAAGAGCTTCCTAGGGTTAGAGGCAGATGCTTGGCATTTAGAGTGGTAGAAAGTGGCTTTAGCAGCAGAGACAGAAGAGGAAAATGTAGAGAGGAGGGAGTGAAAAGATGCCAGGTCCGCAGGGAGGCGAGTTTTCCTCCATTTCCGCTCGGCTGCCCGGAGCCCTGTTCTGTGAGCTCGCAATGAGTCGTCGAGCCACGGAGCAGGAGGGGAGGACCGAGCCGGCCTGGAGGATAGGGGACATAGAGAGTCAAAGGATGCAGAAAGGGAGAAGAGGAGGGTTGAGGAGGCAGAATCAGGAGATAGGTTGGAGAAGGTTTGAGCAGAGGGAAGAGATGATAGGATGGAAGAGGAGAGAGTAGCGGGGGAGAGAGAGCGAAGGTTGGGACGGCGCGATACCATCCGAATAGGGGCAAAGTGGGAAGTGTTGGATGAGAGCGAGAGGGAAAAGGATACAAGGTAGTGGTCGGAGACTTGGAGGGGAGTTGCAATGAGATTAGTGGAAGAACAGCATCTAGTAAAGATGAGGTCAAGCGTATTGCCTGCCTTGTGAGTAGGGGGGGAAGGTGAGAGGGTGAGGTCAAAAGAGGAGAGGAGTGGAAAGAAGGAGGCAGAGAGGAATGAGTCAAAGGTAGACGTTGGGAGGTTAAAGTCACCCAGAACTGTGAGAGGTGAGCCATCCTCAGGAAAGGAACTTATCAAGGCGTCAAGCTCATTGATGAACTCTCCAAGGGAACCTGGAGGGCGATAAATGATAAGGATGTTAAGCTTGAAAGGGCTGGTAACTGTGACAGCATGGAATTCAAAGGAGGCGATAGACAGATGGGTCAGGAGAGAAAGAGAGAATGTCCACTTGGGGGAGATGAGGATCCCAGTGCCACCACCCCACTGACCAGAAGCTCTCGGGGTGTGCGAGAACACGTGGGCAGACGAGGAGAGAGCAGTAGGAGTAGCAGTGTTATCTGTGGTAATCCATGTTTCCGTCAGTGCCAAGAAGTCGAGGGACTGGAGGGAAGCATAGGCTGAGATGAACTCTGCCTTGTTGGCCGCAGATCGGCAGTTCCAGAGGCTGCCTGGAACTCCACGTGGGTCGTGCCCGCTGGGACCACCAGGTTAGAGTGGCAGCGGCCACGCGGTGTGAAGCATTTGTATGGTCTGTGCAGAGAGGAGAGAACAGGGATAGACAGACACATAGTTGACAGGCTACAGAAGAGGCTACGCTAATGCAAAGGAGATTGGAATGACAAGTGGACTACACTTCTCGAATGTCCAGAAAGTTAAGCTTACGTTGCAAAAATCTTATTGACTAAAATGATTAAAATGATACAGTACTGCTGGCTGGTGAAGTAGGCTAGCTAGCAGTGGCTGCGTTGTTGACTTTGTTTGAAAGTGTAGCTGGCTAGGTAACCTCGATAACTGGCTAGGTAACCTCGATAACCTCGATAATTACTCTAAACTACACAATTATCTTAGATACAAAGACAGCAAAGACAACTATGTATCTAGCTAACACTACACTAATCAAATCGTTCCGTTGTAATGTATTATTAGTTTCTACAGTGCTGCTAGTCGGTAGAAGTTGACTAGCTAGCTAGCAGTTGTTGACTAGGTAGGAGAACGGTGGCGCGGCGGACGAAAATAGCTGGCTAGCTAACCTCGATAATTACTCTAAACTACACAATTATCTTAGATACAAAGACAGCAAAGACAACTATGTAGCTAGCTAACACTACACTAATCAAGTCGTTCCGTTGTAATGTAATAGTTTCTACAGTGCTGCTATTCGGTAGAAGTTGGCTAGCTGGCTAGCAGTGTTGACTACGTTAGAAGGACGAAAATAGCTGGCTAGCTAACCTCGATAATTACTCTAAACTACACAATTATCTTTGATACAAAGACGGCTATGTAGCTAGCTAAGAAAAATTGCTCAGATCAAACAAATCAAACTGTTGTACTGTAATGAAATGTAATATTACCTGTGGAGCGAAGCGAAGTGCGACTACTCACTCCAACCCGGAAGTGAACCAATGCTATCTATACAATAGCATAGAGTGTGATGCAGACCTGCTCAGCAGCGCCGACTGTTTACATAACACGTCATGCAATTTGTTTACTTGAGAGCTACTGCACCAAACACCATAGCTAGATGTAAAATTGCGCAACTAAAGCATCCTCGGCAAAAAAAGTCTAAATTTATGATACAGTTGAGTTATCTTAGATTTTCTCTGTATACATCAATGATGTCGCTCTTTGCTGCTGGTGATTCTCTGATCCACCTCTACTCAGACGATACCATCTGTATACTTCTGGCCCTTCTTTGGACACTGTTAACTAACCTCCAGACGAGCTTCAATGCCATATAACTCTCCTTCCGTGGCCTCCAACTGCTCTTAAATGCAAGTACAACTAAATGCATGCTCTTCAACCGATCGATACCAGCACCTGCCCGCCCGTCCAGCATCACTACTCTGGACGGTTCTGACTTAGAATATGTGGACAACTACAAATACCTAGGTGTCTGGTTAGACTAAACTCTCCTTCCAGACTCACATTAAGCATCTCCAATCCAAAATTAAATCAAGAATCTGCTTCCTATTTCGCAACAAAGCATCCTTCACTCATGCTGCCAAACATACCCTCGTAAAACTGACTATCTTACCGATCCTTGACTTCGGCAATGTCATTTACAAAATAGCCTCCAACACTCTACTCAGCAAATTGGATGTAGTCTATCACAGTGCCATCCGTTTTGTCACCAAAGCCCCATATACTACCCACCACTGCGACCTGTATGCTCTCGTTGGCTGGCCCTCGCTTCATGTTCGTCGCCAAACCCACTGGCTCCAGGTCCTCTAAGTCTTTGCTAGGTAAAGCCCCACCTTATCTCAGCTCACTGGTCACCATAGCAGCACGAGCTCCAGCAGGTCTATTTCACTGGTCACCCCCAAAGCCAATTCCTCCTTTGATCGTCTTTCCTTCCAGTTCTCTGCTGCCAATGACTGGAACGAATTGCAAAAATCGTTCCACTCATATCTCCCTCACTAACTTTAAGCACCATCTGTCAGAGCAGCTCACAGATCACTGCACCTGTACATAACTACCCACCACTGCGACCTGTATGCTCTCGTTGGCTGGCCCTCGCTTCATGTTCGTCGCCAAACCCACTGGCTCCAGGTCATCTAAATCCCCACCTTATCTCAGCTCACTGGTCACCATAGCAGCACCCACCCGTAGCACACGCTCCAGCAGGTATATTTCACTGGTCATCCCCAAAGCCAATTCCTCCTTCGGCCGCCTGTACTTCCAGTTCTCTGCTGCCAATGACTGGAACGAACTGCAAAAATCACTGGAGCTGGAGACTCATATCTCCCTCACTAGCTTTAAGCACCAGCTGTCAGAGCAGCTCACAGATCACTGTACCTGTACATAGTCCATCTGTAAATAGCCCAACTACCTCATCCCCGTACTGTTATTTATTTTATTTATTTTGCTCCTTTGCACCCCAATATCTCTACTTGCACACTCATCTTCTGCACATCTATCATTCCAGTGTTTAATTGCTGTATTGTAATTACTTCGCCACTATGGCCTATTTATTGCCTTACCTCCCTCATCCTACCTCATTTGCACACACTGTATATAGACTTTTTCTACTGTATTATTTTCTGTATGTTTGTTTATTCCATGTGTAACTCTGTGTTGTTGTTTGTGTCGCACTGCTTTGCTTTAACTTGGCCAGGTCGCAGTTGTAAATGAGAACTTGTTCTCAACTAGCCTACCTGGTTAAATAAAGGTGGAATAAAAAATAAATACAAAATTAATGCTGGGTATTTTGAGGAAGTGAAATAGGCTTCTCAGTCTACAGTGTCTCATAAGGGGCAAACATTAACCAAATGCGGAATCAGTTAGGAAACCCACCTCCAAGACTGAAAACAAGTTTTTCTAATGACAGTAAAGGTGCGGACAATCTAGCTCTTCCAGTGTTGGGTTTTTCTGTGCGCTAAAAGACACTGAAAACACAGACACCTTTGGTTTACAATGTAGAATGACCCCACTTTTGCCCTGTATGTGACATTGTGAGTGTATTCACTTTGTGGACGTTGGTTTGCAGTGCAATTATTGGTCGTTCAACAAAAGATTTCAAGAGACTCTTGTTCAACTTTATAAAAGTCATGCCATTTGTAAGTGCAACTTTCATACTTCTATTTTTGTGGTTAATTTGCTGTTTTAATTGTCTCTACTACCCGTAGATTAAAACAAAATATATTATTATACAACTAACATTATAATGTGTAATTCTACACATTACACTTTCTCAATACAATATATTTGATAATAAACTAATGAATTTACAGTAAAACAGTTAACCTCATGTTTTGGGAATGGGGGTTTACGTTAGTATTAGTATTGTGCCCCGTGGGGAGAGCGTTTTGTGTGTATTTTTGGTCAATACTAAAACTGCCTGATAAGACTGGTGATTCCTGGCCTATATTTATTAGAAGTTTTTTGAGGTGTTCATGATTCTTATGATTATTTACTCAGTGCATACATTCCATTGAGTGGTATACTCGCACTATAAAATGTAATGCACTGCTTTTAAATGAGACTGCTATTATGGCCCGTTTGCCTGTTTCAGATCTCGTTGGTTAACAACTTCCTCAAGCTGGGTTTGAATGAACTGAAGCTCTGTTGCCGGGTTCGACTTACCAAGCACCTCTATGACGAGTACCTGCAGTAAGTCCTCCTGATCACATTCCCAAGCCTACTTTTACAGAATATTACTTCTGAGAGAACATCTGTCTGTCTGCCCTTAGCTTGTCTCTTGTGAAAGACGTTAACATTTGCTTCCAACCCAAATCACGTAGCGGGAGATTTGTTTCTGGATGACTAGATTAGCGCAGGTCCCCGGGTTCCGGACTGGAAGGACACGTTTGGCTGTGCCCAGATGACAGCTTCGGTATTGCAGTTTAACTGAAGTCCGGCCCAGAAAGCAATTCCCATAGACGGCCCCATAGAGAAGTCACATTTGAAAATTCTTAATAAGACACTTAAGTGTCTTTGAGCACAAAACTGTGTGCCGGTTGGGTTGTGTAGCTGTCCACGTTCTGGCAGAGTTCCCGGAGCATGTTCGCGTGGTACTGCTTGCTGTCTGTCCAGTGCGCACTGAGCGCTAGTGCTCAGGTATAGTTGTCCCAGTAAAAACGGATATAGAATGATGGCAGCAACCAGAAACAGCGTATGTAAACTTAAGTTGATTACGCCTCCATTCTGGACGCTGTCTCTAGTTCGTATATAACCCAGTGGATTAGCCCTTAGCAATAGAGCTAGTTTGGAAGGATTTAGCCTTGATCCTCTTTCATCTTACACATTTCGTAGCCACAATGCAATAGGTACTTACAGTGTAGTGACCCTGTTACAATGGTGTAATGAACAATGACGTCATAAACTCAAAGTGATAGAAAATACATAACCCAACTGCCAAATCCTGATTCATGTTTTCACCACACCATCCACCAGAGGTTACACGTACTATAAGATTGGTAACCTGGACAACCGCATCGGTAACCCCGACCAGCTGTTGACCCAGGACGTTGAGAGGTTCTGTAACAGTGTAGTGGACCTCTACTCCAACATCAGCAAGGTAACCTGCACTTAAATAGCCTGGATAAACTAGACCGAATTCTGCACTCAAATGAAACAAGGGTTAGTGCAGAATTCAGTCGGATTCAACCAGGCTATTAAAAAATACCTCTGTTGTAGAGACAACTAATGCTGCTCAAAGCCTGATACAATCTACCGCTATTGACAGTACACTGAACCTATGATGATAATCAGACAGGTTTTCTGTCCCTTCAGCCTCTATTGGACATTGGTCTGTACATCTTCAAGTTGACCTCGGCCATCGGGCCACAGGTGAGTCTTGCTTTGTCTAATGTAGCCTTCTATGGATCTCTGGAATTGTCCTACAGTTAGGCTTATGTAGTTTAAATTGAAAGAGTGACCATGATAATCTCCAATGCATCCGTACAGCAGAATATAGTTTCTACCGTCTCTATTCTACTTTCCTCTCCCCTCAGGGTCCTGCCTGTATGATAGGCTACCTGGTGTTCTCTGGGCTCATCCTGACACGTCTGCGGCGGCCAATCGGCAAGATGACGGTGATGGAGCAGAGATACGAGGGAGAGTACAGATTCGTCAACTCACGCCTAATCACCAACAGGTCAGTCGGGACACACATCGCTCCTTACTACTGTCCCTCTCTTCTTTTTTTAGACAAAGAATTTCTGTTTCCATGTTCTTTTTCCACTGTGAAAAATTAAAGGTTTAATGTTTTGTTTCCCACAGTGAAGAAATTGCCTTCTACAATGGAAACCTGAGGGAGAAGCAGACCATTCACTCTACCTTCCAGAAACTGGTGAGAGGGCAGGGACTTTAAATGTATCAGTGGCGGTAGTTGACTTACTATGGCAGGGATCAGCAACTAGATTCAGCCGGAGGATGATTTTTTTCTTGGGTGGATGGTCAGGGGGCCGGAACATAATTTCAAATCATTTGTAGACTGCAAATTGACCGCAAGAAGCCCAAACAGATATAATATTTGACTAAAACATCATAATTTCAAACCTTGCTTACATTTGTATACGATCACATATATCTCTCTATTATGCGTGGGAATACTTTGGAACAGATTCCCAGAATTAAAATCAATTGGAGCTGATTTGCTGGGGGAATTTACAGTCTTTTATGTACCCAACATTAAAAAAACAATTTAAAGTTGGGCGGCCAAATAAAATCACTTGCGGGCCCTGTACTATGGTATCACAGAATATCTATACTGCAGTGCATATACAATGTCTCACGTTGCATTCCCTTTTACCCCTAGGTGGATCATTTGCACAATTTCATTGTCTTCCGCTTTTCAACTGGTTTCGTGGATAGCATCATTGCAAAGTGTGAGAATACTTGTCATGTCTTTGATTTGAAGTTTGTTATCAATTGCTTTATTCATATTCTCTCATCCGAATTAAGATAATATAGCTGAATTAACTGAAAATAGCTGAATGAACTACTTGTGGTTTTCCCATCTCTGTAGATATTGCCACTGTTGTGGGGTACCTGGTGGTGAGCAGGCCGTTCCTGAACCATACCCACCCACGCCACCTACGCAGTACCCACGCTGAGCTGCTAGAGGTAGGAGAGACAAAGAGTGTGTGTCTGTGTTCTGGATGGTTGAGATCCTAACTTCCCTGTCTCTCCTCTCCCTCGTTCTCATTCAGGACTATTACCAGAGTGGGCGTATGTTGCTGAGCATGTCTCAGGCCCTGGGCAGGATCGTCCTGGCTGGCAGAGAGATGAGCAGGCTCTCTGGGTCAGTCATACACAATGCTTCTATCTCACAATTGGTTCAACTGGTGCAATGGTTCATTGGTTCGGTGGTTCAATGGTTTGGTGGTTCACTGGTAGTCTGAATGCCAGTCTGTTTGTGCTATCATGTCAACTTCCTGTCAGTTATTGCGATAGAGTTCCAATATTTGCATAGTTGTGGGGGTTATCAAATTAGGATCCAATCCTCTGTTCTCATTAATGTTCATATTTGAATATTGCTGTGAGGCAAGACTGTTTGGCCTGAAAATGACAGCAATGGAGACGGTAAGAGCACAAACAGATCTGAGACCAGTTCAATTGTTCACTGGTTTAATGGTCTGAGATTGCTCCACTTGTTCTTCTTTCCCTCCATCTGCTGTCCCCTCCTCACTGACCCCTGCTGTCCCCTCCTCACTGACCCCTGCTGTCCCCTACTCAATGACCCCTGCTGTCCCCTCCTCAACGACCCCTTCTGTCCCCTCCTCAATGACCCCTGCTGTCCCCTCCTCACTGACCCCTGCTGTCCCCTCCTCACTGACCCCTGCTGTCTCCTCCTCACTGACCCCTGCTGTCCCCTCCTCAATGACCCCTGCTGTCCCCTCCTCAATGACCCCTGCTGTCCCCTCCTCAATGACCCCTGCTGTCACCTCCTCAATGACCCCTGCTGTCTCCTCCTCAATGACCCCTGCTGTCTCCTCCTCAATGACCCCTGCTGTCCCCTCCTCAATGACCCCTGCTGTCCCCTCCTCAATGACCCCTGCTGTCCCCTCCTCATTGACCCCTGCTGTCCCCTCCTCAATGACCTCTGCTGTCTCCTCCTCACTGACCCCTGCTGTCCCCTCCTCAATGACCCCTGCTGTCCCCTCCTCAATGACCCCTGCTGTCCCCTCCTCAATGACCCCTGCTGTCTCCTCCTCACTGACCCCTGCTGTCTCCTCCTCACTGACCCCTGCTGTCCCCTCAATGACCCCTGCTGTCTCCTCCTCACTGACCCCTGCTGTCCCCTCCTCACTGACCCCTGCTGTCCCCTCCTCAATGACCCCTGCTGTCCCCTCCTCAATGACCCCTGCTGTCCCCTCCTCAATGACCCCTGCTGTCTCCTCCTCACTGACCCCTGCTGTCTCCTCCTCAATGAAACCTGCTGTCTCCTCCTCACTGACCCCTGCTGTCCCCTCCTCACTGACCCCTGCTGTCTCCTCCTCACTGACCCCTGTTGTCTCCTCCTCACTGACCCCTGTTGTCTCCTCCTCAATGACCCCTGCTGTCTCCTCCTCACTGACCCCTGCTGTCTCCTCCTCAATGACCCCTGCTGTCCCCTCCTCAATGACCCCTGCTGTCCCCTCCTCAATGACCCCTGCTGTCTCCTCCTCACTGACCCCTGCTGTCTCCTCCTCACTGACCCCTGCTGTCCCCTCAATGACCCCTGCTGTCTCCTCCTCACTGACCCCTGCTGTCCCCTCCTCACTGACCCCTGCTGTCCCCTCCTCAATGACCCCTGCTGTCCCCTCCTCAATGACCCCTGCTGTCCCCTCCTCAATGACCCCTGCTGTCTCCTCCTCACTGACCCCTGCTGTCTCCTCATCAATGAAACCTGCTGTCTCCTCCTCACTGACCCCTGCTGTCCCCTCCTCACTGACCCCTGCTGTCTCCTCCTCACTGACCCCTGTTGTCTCCTCCTCACTGACCCCTGTTGTCTCCTCCTCAATGACCCCTGCTGTCTCCTCCTCACTGACCCCTGCTGTCTCCTCCTCACTGACCCCTGCTGTCCCCTCCTCAATGACCCCTGCTGTCCCCTCCTCAATGACCCCTGCTGTCCCCTCCTCAATGACCCCTGCTGTCCCCTCCTCAATGACCCCTGCTGTCCCCCTACAGGTTCACAGCTCGCATCACCGAGATCATGAAAGTCCTGAAAGAGCTGAACTCTGGGAAATACGAGAGGACCATGGTCTCTCAACAAGGAGGAAGAGGTGCCCGCTGCATGTTCCCTGATAATGTATTGATGATATTATTGTTGTTGGATAGCAGTTTCATATTGTAGTACTCTAATGCAGGAACATGAGAACATTTTACTAGTTGATGTGAGAGATGATTGCTTTAGATTTTTTTGTCACATTTTCAGATGGTGAATTACAAGATAGAATCACCTTGGTCCCAGGAAGTGGTGAAATCATCCACAAAGACAAGATTATTAAGTATGTGTCTGACAGATACATGTGTTATAGCAATAGAATAAACATGATTAACACGCTTAATGAAAGTAGGTACTACCTTGTTTGACGTTGTACTTGTGTCTCAGGTTTGAGCATACACCTCTTGCAACGCCCAATGGGGACATTCTTATCAAAGACCTCAGCTTTGAGGTGAGTATCTCAATCCCACCTAGGAGCAACTCCGTACTGAACCAATTTATACAATTCATGAAATCGAAAGACTAGACTTTTGACGGTCGAGGGACTGTTTAATCTGTAAGTGCAAATGGCTGAACTGTGCCTTCCCATCCCCTGCTAACCTAAGGTGACGTCAGGGACAAACGTCTTGGTGTGTGGCCCCAACGGCTGTGGGAAGAGCTCACTCTTCAGAGTCCTGGGAGAGGTATGAGGAATCAACAATTGCTTAAAAAGCCTGTTATGTTGCTGTAGTGTTGACTGTTTTACATTCATGAGTAGTAATGGATGTGTCTGTTTCTCAGCTCTGGCCTCTGTTTGGTGGCCGTCTCACCAAACCTGAGCGAGGGAAACTCTTCTATGTTCCCCAGAGGCCATACATGACCCTGGGCTCTCTGAGGGATCAGGTGATCTACCCAGATACAGTGGAGGACCAGAGGAGGAAGGGCACCTTTGATAAGGTAGACTAACTATCTAATCACATCAGCTCATTACTGGATCATATATCCAATCACAGCAGCCTTTTTCTGGACCAATGATTGTAATGCTTCTCAAGAAGAAAGAACAGTGTGCTGTATGTGGCCTCTGTCAGTAGGATGTGGTATGTCTGAGGATAACACTAAGCTATGCATGCTGTTTGCTGACAGTGTGGTATACTGGCGTGTTTGTACGTATCTGTGCGTCTCTCTGTCTTTGTGTGTGTGTAATGGGATGTGTGTGTTGTGCTGGGGAATAGGTGCTGAAGGAGTACCTGGACAACGTCCAGCTTGGTCACATCCTGGAGAGGGAGGGCAGCTGGGACACAGTCCAGGACTGGATGGACGTCCTCAGTGGAGGAGAGAAACAGAGGATGGCTGTAAGTCACTGCTCATTTCCTAAAAAAACTAAAACAATAGTGTAGACACGTGTAGTTGTTTTGTCTCTTTCTATGCCACACTAATTCTGCTAGCGGCATAGCACTTCACTCCATTTATGTTGCCATGACGTTTAAGACCATTTTACAAGCACATATGGCTGTAAAATGGGTAAATGTAGCTTTTCATTGATTGGACTCTCGCTCACTCACTCACACTCTCTTGCTCTCTCTGGTATCTAGATGGCCCGTCTGTTCTACCATAAGCCCCAGTTTGCCATCCTGGATGAGTGCACCAGTGCTGTGAGTGTAGATGTGGAGGACTTCATCTACAGCCATTGTAGGACGGTAAGATACAACACCGTGGACTAATAATGAAGATTATACATTAAATAGGCCATTTTGTCAATATAATGATAATTATTTAAAAATCTATTATTTATGTGCACATTGTGAAAGAGGAATGAAAAAGATCCAAGGAAACTGATGCATGGTAACTTGATGTGATGTGTTATTGTCTCTACCTTCTTGCCCTTTGTGCTGTTGTTTGTGCCCAATAATGTTTGTGCCATGTCTTGTGCTGCTACCATGTTGTCTTAGGTATCTCTTTATGTTGTCTCTCTTGTCGTCATGTGTGTTTTTTCTTATTTTTAATCTTTAAAGGACTTTTGCCTTTTGGTAGGCCGTCATTGTAAAAATAATTTAACTGATTTGCCTAGTTAAATAAACTTACAGAAGACTGAGAAAGTGTTTTCCGAGCTTATGGGATGTCATATTTACCTTTCCACAGGTGGGCATCACGTTGTTCACGGTTTCTCACAGGAAGTCTTTGTGGAAGCACCATGAGGTAAGTCCTTTCACACCGAACGATGAAACGTAAAATGCAGGTGAATACTAAAGCCCTGTTCTTTTGTCCTTTTTTAATTTTAAGAGAGTTTACATCTATTTTATATGGGTTAAAATACTTTCCAAATATTTAAAAGGACCTTTAAGAAAGAACACCTAACCAATGATTTCTGTCTCTTTTCCAGTACTACCTGCACATGGACGGAAGGGGAAACTATGAGTTCAAAGCCATCACCCAGGAAACAATTGAGTTTGGGTCATAACGACCTCACCACAGCCAATTATTGCTCACAGAGATGGTCCTAAGTAATTCTGCACTACATGAAGCATAGGGAACAGAAGTCAAGTCCTAACATTAAAATGTTATGCAACAGTGTGAAGACTGGGAGCTCAATGTCAAGAGAGAAATAGCTAAACCTGTATTAGATTAAAGGTAGAGTCCACAATATGACATCATACAGAGCAGGGTACACTTCCTGCTCGCAGAAATAAACAAAATTGAATTCTGCCAAGACTGACCGTATTGGCTCTTCCGAAGGGCAGATTGAATTCTGTTTAGAGCAGGAAGCCGCCCCGCTGTGTATGATGTCATATTGCAGAGTCTACGTTTAAGGACGTGCGTGTAGTGAGTTTTTTAAAATTCTATATGAAGCAAATAATGTACTAAGAAAACTAGCCTTACTAGCTGTATGTTTTAATTTTATTTCTGTTAATATTGCATTGTTTTTCATTATTTAAAATGGTCAGTTTTAATGTTGAATTAAATGTTTGTTTAGTGCTGTTTGTTGAAACACTGAAGTGCATTCTTTCATGAAGCCAGTAACTGTAAATGACATTAAGCATAGCTAGTCCAAATATGTCAATTGTAGTACATGTATGCACATTTTTTTTGTCTTTTATAGTATGCTGCCTCAATTTGGAAGGTACTACACTGTAGTTACTTTACACTGTACTTAATTTAGCTTTGATTATTTTGTAAAAGGGGATTGAGGACGTGGTACTTTTGTTAACATAGCATATTTAAAATGCCATTGCTATGAGCTGAACTAGAAATAAATATTTCATTAATATATATTTCAAGACCCTTGGTCTTCTGTTCTGCAGACTACCCATTGTGTTATTCTGTTAGATATCAGAGTATAGTTTGTGCATCCCAATACCTCTTAAGTGGCTTCCTATCTCCTTTCATTCATCCACTGATTCCACACAGATCTTGAAACAATTGGACAGGTGAAAGCAAATGCCCCAGAAAGCTTCTGCCATGTTGTCTCTTCAGCCTTTTCAGATGCATGTTAGCCCAACACGGTGCAAGAAAAATATAGGAACTAGAAATAGGTTAGTGGCATTTAAGTCCATTCAGATGAAGAAGAGGCAGTCAATTTTTATTATTCTGCTGCACCCATTACTTGGACCTGCTCCAGGGCATGACTCAGAGGTCTTTGGCACCATGTTGCCAATGTGACTGTGGGTTCACCCCTCTGCCAGGGTATTCCCATGGTTTACTGGGTCATAAACTGATAAGCAGGCATTAAGCTACAATCAATCACTCTATGAAAAGGCTTTCCCCTTGTCTCATCAGTTTCAAACATGATTTAAGTAAGATCATTTTAAGGCAAATGTAATACAAAGATGACATTAGATGGTGCTGTAAGTCAAATTTCCTTCACAGGGATAGTGTTAGATAAAAGACAAATGAGAATTGACTCATATCAATACATTTAATTGTAAAACAAAATTAAAAGTACCACAATGCACCACAGTGATCAAATCCATGTTCCAACAGCACACAATATGGACAAATCCCATTCAACAATCCCATTCAATACATCAACATATTAGACATACAAAAATAAATATTTAACAAACAAAAAAACATTGATTGAAATAAATAAGTGGCCAAGTAATTAAATGTTTTTTTCTACATAGTGGCAAAAATATGTATTTCTCAAGGATTCATCTAATTTACTTGTTCAACATTATTAAACAAATAAATAAGTAGTGTAAAAAATTATCTACCCATTTAAAAGAACCAGCTAATAATGAGACAGACCTCATGCATTTCCAGTGTTAAGACACATTTGGGCTAAATTATTGGGAGCTCAGCTCCCTCCCTCTGAAAGGGTTGATTTAGTGAAGTACCATTATTTATAAGACACACATACTCTATACATACACAAACCTTTACACTGGACTCAACTGCAGGTTCTCCTTGTCCACAGTTGTATTGTTTTTGCAGCATAAGCGTTTGCAGCACACCACAGTCAGAGTGATGAGGATGATGAGCATTACCAGCATGATGCCGATGGCACCTGCGATCACACCAAAGGGGAATTCTGAGAGAAGTGAGAAAGAATACTTCATTGAATTGAAGTTCTTGAAGTTGCTACACATTGTAGTCTATAGTAAAAAGGGATATTGCCCAAATGACAGTATCTTTATAGACTAGATTTGTTGTAGTTACTCCATCCCCTACACATTTGAGTACACTGAATTTTCCCTTAAATTCCTTCCATCTCAACTCCAACATACCAGGTGCTTTGCATTGTGGGGTCACTTACCCTCAAAGATGGTCTTGCTCTCTCTGGGTGAGCACTGCGGCTTGCTCCAATCTCCAAGTCTCTTCTCCACAGAGCGAGAAGGGATATAGGCTGCCACCATGAAGCAGTAGCTCTCTCCTTTATCCAGGTTGGTCAGCTCAACATCTCTCAGGTCTGACATTGTCTCTTTCTGTGGACAGAGGTTTAGAGTTAGATACAATATTATCTCAAGTCGCACACTGTTTGTGTTGTGTCATTGGTGGGAATCAACAGGTATAGAATCATAAGCGATGCATTTACAATCTATTGACTGACTGTTCAACTCACCTTTCCTGTGCTCCCGGCTTTGTTGTATACGACGTTGTACTTCAGGTCATTCTTAAAGATGTCTCTGATAGTCAACAGCTGGTCATCTTTGTAGATGGGAGTGAGAGGGTCCTGTATGTGGAGTGTCATCTTGGTCTTGTCTTCGCTCTGCTTGATGTTGAATCTGGGTGCTCCTATTTGAGCTAAAAGGAGAACCAGACAAGTTAGGCACCACAGACATAATTTATTTGGGGAATTTCCAGTGAAATAAACATTTTAATATTATAAATTAATGCTATAACTGCATTATTTTTCAATGCAATAACAAGGTGGTTAATGGCTCAGGTTGTTACTGTGTGAGCGTAAATACAATAATAATCTATTTATTACTGTAATAATAATGTAGCTAATAACACTCACTGTCTTTGTAGGGGCAGAACCTCTCGGCCCGGGTGTAGGGGAACTCTACAAGGTCAGAGTTCACGCCAGGCAGGGGTTCTGATAGGACGTCGGCAGAGTAGGTCTCCTCCAGGTTCCGCAGCTCGTTGGTGAGGTCACACTCTGTCCCCGAGCTCCGAATGCAGTAGGGGTTCCTCCGTCTATCCTTGCCGACCCTGAACACACACAACACAGCAGTCCCACATCAGACACTCTTTGAACTGTGATAGGTACAGTTTGTACACTCAGTTTTAAATTCATTCTGCTGACATGAAGGTATTCATCAATAAAAGTGGTCAATTTGTGCTTGTACAGAAAGGGCGTTTTTTTCAACGATGATGTAATGATGAACAGAGCAGACAGTCTACAGAGACATGATGTAGGCTACTTACTCAGAAAATTCAACGGTGTATGTGTAGTTGGTAGGTTCAGGGCCCCATGTTAGAATAGTCTTGAAGTTATTGGACACCCATTTAACATTCTGTGCCTCTGGGAAATAATACTCACCTGTTAACCCAGGAAAAACAAGGCATGATTAGTTATTTAGTAAAATGTATTTGCACCAAAGAAAATAATTGATAGACAAAACAGATTAAAACAAAACAGAAAAAAAAAGTGTGCAGGTGTGGTTAGAAGACCCAAGGGCTCATATGAAAACCACACCACAACATAAGTACAAAAATTAAAAAAGGTTTGTTAAAACATAACAAAACCAACTAATTATAAATGAATTGATCAGTAATCACAAAAAAAAAGTGTTTTGTTGAACTGTGTGTGTGCATGTCAGTGTGAGAGTTAGGTTATATGGAGGAGATTACTGAGTAGTTTGGTTCACCAGTCTTCCCTTGAAGTTATTTAGGGATGTTGATGTTTAGTAAAATGTGAAGATAAGAATTCCAGAGTATTGCACCTCTGGATCTGCACAACTCAGATACTGTAACCTGATAAAAAAAAGCAAGAATCAAGATATCCACAAAGTATAGCCTATAAATTAAATAGGATCTATAGCCTACATATCGATTTGAATGCAGATATCTCGCATATTTCCCACTAAGCATCAGGGCTAAGTAATTGTGCATATTACAATGTGGAGTGCAAAAACGGTGCCATTGGAATAAACAGAAATGTTTATGTAGAATCAGGTGAAAATGTTAATCTCTGCCTATTTAGGCAGCCTTGGATAAAAAAACGGCTAAATGTTTGAGATGAAACTCATAAAAAGCCATAAGTAAAACGTACCAGATGCTCCAATCGTGAAAAGTACCGATAAGAGTGACACTCCAAAGTGAACGGAAGTCCTTACATCCATCATAATCCAAAATGTTACAGGCAGTAGCAGTAGCCTCTTACTATCGAAAACAATAATGAATGCTGATTGTCCTCCCTTGAGTCAGTGTTGCTAGTGTTCGTCTAAAAATAACACTTCAAAGTTTGTTAGATAACTGCTCACAGTGCTGCTGGTGCCTCGTTCTTATAGCCTACCACATTTAAATTGCGAGCGGTCGGAATTTTAGTTACGACTCATTCAACAATAGCTCCACCTCCCTTACAACTCTCCTCGATCAGGGGGTTTTGTCCAATGGTTCATATACATCATTGGTTTGTCACTGGCTGAGCATGCTGCCCATACAATCTGTCAAGGCATTTACTGTCCGTACATGGTCATCCGGATAGTTAAACTTGACCTGTAGCTTGCCGTATATCATAGCAGCGGCATGAATGGAGAGACATGGACATTTTAGAAATTTGAGTCAATGTAAGATTTTCAATAGTCCTCTTTTGAAACTGTGTTCTTTAAATAACTAGAATGATGAGTTTCAATGTAATAGTACATTTTGTTTTAACTATAAATAACTATTATACAAATACTGTTTTTTTAAGTACTTGCAAAAAGGTTTGTGATAAATTGTGATAAGAAACATTATGATGAAGGGGATAGAATCTATTTCTGACCATACGGTGAACCGAAAGTGATTTGTTGGTTCTGAAATGTTTTGGGAAACCAGATATGCTTGTAAACAGATTAGAGTACAGTAGTCTAAGCCCTGAAACCCCAAAGCAGTGACTGAAACACAGAGTTCTCTGATGACTGAATCTGTATCCATTAGGAGAACAAGCTGTGAGTCAGCTAGGCCTCTCTGAAGTGTAGGATTGTTGTGATATTGTGGTTATACAGTGGCAAGAAAAGGTTTGTGAACCCTTTGAAATTACCTGGATTTCTGTATAAATTGGTTATAAAATGTAATTTGATCTTCGTCTAAGTCACAACAATAGACAGTCTGCTTAAACTAAACTAATAACACGCAAACAATTATACATTTTCATGTCTTTAATGAGCACACCGTGTAAACAATCCCAGTGCAGGATGGGAAAAGTATGTGAACCCTTGGATTTAATAACTGGTTGACCCTCCTTTGGCAGCAATAACCTCAACCAAACATTTTCTGTAGTTGTGGATCAGACCTGCACAACGGTCAGGAGGAATTTTGGACCATTCCTAATTACAAACTGTTTCAGTTCAGCAATATTCTTGGGATGTCTTGTGTGAACCACTCTTGAGGTCATGCCACAGCATCTCAATCGGGTTGAGGTCAGGACTTTGACTGGGCCACTCCAGAAGGTGTATTTTCTTCTATTGAAGCCAGTTTGTTCTTGATTTACTTCTGTGTTTTGTGTCGTTGTATCACCCAACTTCTGTTGAGCTTCAATTGGCAGACAGATAGCCTTACATTCTCCTGAAAATTGTCTTTATAAACTTGGGAATTCATTTTTCCGTTGATAATAGCAAGCTCTTCAGGCTCTTAGGCAGCAAAGCATTCCCAACCATGATACTCCCTCCACCATACTTTACAGTTAGGATGAGATTTTGATGTTGGTGTGCTGTGCCTTTTTTTTCGCCACACAGTGTTGTATGTTCCTTCCGAACAACTCAACTTTAGTTTCATTTGTCCACAGAATATTTTGCCAGTAGCGCTGTGGAACATCCAGGTGCTCTTTTGCGAACTTCAGACGTGCAGTAATGGGTTTCTTTGGACAGCAGTGGCTTCTTCCATGTTGTCCTCCCATGAACACCATTCTTGTTTAGTCTTTTACGTATCATAGACTCATCAACAGAGATGTTAGCATGTTCCAGAGATGTCTGTAAGTCTTTAGCTGACACTCTAGAATTGTTCTTAACATTGAGCATTCTACACTGTGCTCTTGCAGTTATCTTTGCAGGACGGCCACTCCTAAGGAGAATAGAAACAGCGCTGAACTTTCTCTATTTATAGAAAATGTGTCTTGATGAACATCAAGGCTTTTAGGGATACTTTTGTAACCCTTTCCACCTTTATGCAAGTCAACAAGTCTTCATCTTAGGTCTTCTGAGATCTCTTTTGTTCGAGGCATGGTTCACATCAGGCAATAGCAAACTCAAATTTTGTGACTATTTTTTTTATAGGGCAGGGCAGCTCTAACCAACATCTTCAACTCGTCTCATTGATTGGACTCCAGGTTAGCTGACACCTGACTCCAATTAGCTTTTGGAGAAGTCATTAGCCTAGGGGTTCACATACTTTTTCCAACCTACACTGTGAATGTTTACATGATGTATTCAACATAGACAAGAAAAATACAATAATTTGTGTGTTATTAGTTTAAGCAGACTGTGTTTGTCTGTTGTTGTGACTTAGACGAAGATCAAATTAAATTGTATGACTAATTTATACAGAAATCCAGGTAATTTCAAAGGGTTCACATACTTTTTCTTGCCACTGTATAACCACAATATCACAACAATCCTACACTTCAGAGAGGCCTAGCTGACTCACAGCTTGTTCTCCTAATGGATACAGATTCAGTCATCAGAGAACTCTGTGTTTCAGTCACTGCTTTGGGGTTTCAGGGCTTAGACTACTGTACTCTAATCTGTTTACAAGCATATCTGGTTTCCCAAAACATTTCAGAACCAACAAATTGCTTTCGGTTCACTGTATGGTCAGAAATAGATTCTATCCCCTTCATCATAATGTTTCTTATCACAATTTATCACAAACCTTTTTGCAAGTACTTAAAAAAACATTATTTGTATAATAGTTATTTATAGTTAAAACAAAATGTACTATTACATTGAAACTCCTCATTCTAGTTATTTAAAGAACACAGTTTCAAAGGAGGACTATTGAAAATCTTACATTGACTCAAATTTCTAAAATGTCCATGTCTCTCCATTCATGCCGCTGCTACGATATATGGCAAGCTGCAGGTCAAGTTTAACTATCTGGATGACCATGTACAGACAGTAAATGCCTTGACAGATTGTATGGGCAGCATGCTCAGCCAGCCGTTGTGCAGGTCTGATCCGCAACTACAGAACACGTTTGGTTGAGGTTATTGCTGCTTAAGGAGGGTCAACCAGTTATTAAATCCAAGTGTTCACATACTTTTTCCATCCTGCACTGGGATTGTTTACACGGTGTGCTCAATAAACACATGAACATGTATAATTGTTTGTGTGTTATTAGTTTAGTTTAAGCAGACTGTCTATTGTTGTGACTTAGATGAGTATCAGATCCAATTTGATGACAAATTTATACAAAAAAACAGGTAATTCCAAAGGGTTCACATACTTTTTCTTGCCACTGTAATTAGTTACATGAAACAGTGACATAATGAGCATTTCTAAGAACTGTCTACGAAGGCAAGAATAGGACTCCAGTCCAGACCTATTTCAGCAATATTTTTGAAGTACTGTACACCTATATGAATATATCACAAGTTACCCAACCTGTGATATATTTAGTTGTACATTGCCAAATGCGGGTGATTTAGTGCATGAGAGAGTGAGCGGATAGATTCAGCATGGTGAATTAGTGCATGAGAGAGTGAGCGGATAGATTCAGCATGGTGAATTAGTGCATGAGAGAGTGAGCGGATAGATTCAGCATGGTGATTTAGTGCATGAGAGAGTGAGCGGATAGATTCAGCATGGTGATTTAGTGCATGAGAGAGTGAGCGGATAGATTCAGCATGGTGATTTAGTGCATGAGAGAGTGAGCGGATAGATTCAGCATGGTGAATTAGTGCATGAGAGAGTGAGCGGATAGATTCAGCATGGTGAATTAGTGCATGAGAGAGTGAGCGGATAGATTCAGCATGGTGATTTAGTGCATGAGAGAGTGAGCGGATAGATTCAGCATGGTGAATTAGTGCATGAGAGAGTGAGCGGATAGATTCAGCATGGTGAATTAGTGCATGAGAGAGTGAGCGGATAGATTCAGCATGGTGAATTAGTGCATGAGAGAGTGAGCGGATAGATTCAGCATGGTGAATTAGTATTAAGTGAAAAGACAGCGTGAGATACGGGTGTACATGCATCGTCACACAATTTACAGACCATTTATATATTCTAGCATTGATTTGATTGATAGGGCTATTCTTTCCAAATATATGCCAAACCACAGCAATAGGTTTTGATATCTTTTGATGTATGTTTGAATTTGGGATTTGGAAAATATCCAATCAGATCAATCTCTCAAGTCATATTCAGAGAATGAATGGTGGTTGTCTTTACACATAGCCTACTGTACTTCTGGTTAAAATGTATAACACATTCAGAGAATGAATGGTGGTTGTCTTTACACATAGCCTACTGTACTTCCGGTTAAAATGTATAATGATCCATCAATTCTGCTATGCACGCTCTGTTGCATTGAGGAAAAGTATTGTCTCCTCTGCCATCACTGTTATTTCATGAATATGCTGAATATGACATTACATCATATATTATCATTTGTGGTATAATTGATAATACAGTATCATCCTACACCAGGGAGGGCAACTTTGATGGGGGCCACAAAAAAACGGAACTCATGAGGGGCTGTAGTGGCTCGTAGGTCTACTTCCCACAGAAAAAAGTAGTCCGTCAGAAGTTTCCATTTCTTTTTCCCATCCATAACTCATTTCCCAGGTAGCCCTTCTCTCCCAAATGAAATATGACTTCATAATCTGTTGTAGGAAAACAGGGGTTGAAAAAGGATTAGCAATACTGATGAAGATATTTTGCTTTACTCTAATCAGCCCAGTCTTGATGAGGACCCATTTCGATGATTCTATTTACTCCACTCCAATCAGCCATTTTATTGAATTGTTCATATGGTCTGAGATACTATTGACCTTTAACCTTTGACTAATGACCTTTGAAATAGGTATTGTAATGGTTACATTCAGTCCTTGACTTCCATTACTGATCTAACTGTGTAATGCGTCACAATGTGCTTTGCAACGCCACCTTTCTTCACAGAGGTAATCCAAATTATTTTCAAGAAAACACTCATAGACATCTTATTTACAATCCTTTTCAATTAAAACACTTATTGTGTTAGTCAAGGTGTCATAAAACATTAATAGCACTTTAACAATGATAATTGGCTACAACACATCACCACTCTAAAATCAACTCATATGATTTCCCATTCTCATCTCCAAGAACATGTTGCTCATGGAGGATAGTCTGGTAGTCTGGTGGGCAGGGAACAAACATGTTGTCACGTTCTGACCATAGTTCTTTTGTATTTCCTTTGTTTTAGTGTGGTCAGGGCGTGAGTTGGGTGGGTATGATCTATGTTTTCTGTTTCTATGTGGGGTTTCTCGTTTGGCCTGATATGGCTCTCAATCAGAGGCAGGTGTTAGTCATTGTCTCTGATTGGGAACCATATTTAGGTAGACTGTGTTCTATTGTGTTTTGTGGGTGGTTGTCTTCAGTCTTTGTGTGTCTGCACCAGATAGAACTGTTTCGGTTTTCACTTTTGTTGTTTTTGTATTTGAAGTGTTCTGTTTTTTTATTTTTTATTAAATTAAGATGAACACTAACCACGCTGCGCTTTGGTCCTCTCCTTCCACCGACGAAAGCCGTTACACATGTGACTCCAGCTGGAGACCTCTGGACCTTCAGGATTAGCTGTCCCCCGGACAACATTTTCCAACCCTCTGCCATTCGCTGAAAGCGGTTTCCAGTTGAATATGTATATGGACATAAAAGAGCACTGTTGAATTTTACTGTTGAATTTTACTGGATAGCCCCAGTGTGGGCCCATGTGATAGTTCACAGGGGAATTAAAGGATAATAAATAAACGATTTGATTTAGGCTTAGCTTAAATAAGAATTTATTCTTAACTGACTTGCCTAGTTAAATAAAGGTTAAATACATTTTTTTTAAAGAGCAGTTTTAAGACTGTTTGTAAGGACCGACGCTGGAGATGGTAATGAGAATCAACATTTATTCAGGAACAGACAGGTAACAAAACAGGTACAGCGTCAGCACACGGGTAAACAACGACAAACGACAATTAATGCTGAAGCCAGGAACAGAGCGGGGAACCAGACAGATATAGGGGAGGTAATGACAGAGCTGATTGAGTCCAATAATCGCTGATGCGCGTGACGGGGGGAAAGCAGGTGTGCGTACTAATGTGGCAGGGGTGCGTAATGCTGGGGAGCCTGGCGCCCTCGAGCGCCAGAGAGGGGGAGTGGGAACGGGCGTGACACTGTTCTTTGTAGGCATGCTACCCAGTATTACCCCGTTTGAGAAAACAACTTGATCATTACTAAACAGTAGAAATTGTGCCAAATGACTTGTACTCCACCACACCCCCTCTCCTCCTTTTGGCTGGCCTGGACTGCTGAGTAACACATCTCATTATGGGAATGAATTAGTGGTCATGTGGGGCTAAAACATGCATCACTCCCAAATGTGTTGAAGACGGAGTAAGCGAAAATATGCAAAAATGAGCATTGCCCATTATAAGCCATGACAATTAATAGTTATAATCAGAATCTGCAGAACAGTGGTCAGTGAATAAACCCTTATAGTTAAAGAACTGCAATGCAATGCAACTATAATACAACCATGGTCAATGATAAAATAAAAGTTTTCTATTCTGGATCTCTGGTGTATGGCTCTGTCAATCTCTTCCATCTTGAGAGGGTTTGCGTCTGGTAGCCTGAGACTTCCTAAAAAGCAGCCTGTGTGGAGTAGCCCTTTCCTGCAGTCAAATGACCTAGTGGCCTTGTGAGTGGGATGTTATAAATATTTTTCATAATTTCATAATTCATAAACTAGAAAAAAAGAAACTAAAAAAAGGTTATCTGATGTTTCTATGGCAAACCTTTTGTTGTATTTCAATCTTCTGTGATGTATATAAAGTGTAATATTTGGATGCAAACTCATATTTGAGTTTATATCTGACATGAAACTCAAATATGAGTTTGCATCCCAATATTACACTTTATATACATCACAGAAGATTGAAATACAACAAAACTGTACAACAAAACTCTTCTCTTTTTAAAGACCATAACCATGTATTTGAGGTGTATACTTTCGTTTCAAAGTAGATTGGTTTAAGACTACCAAGAAACACTCTATGTGACCCTGATTTAACACACTGCAGTAAAACGTTAGACATTAGTTCCCGGCGTCTATCCGATGTGGATCTATCCTACCGATCCTCGACTTCGGCGATGTCATCTACAAAATAGCTTCCAATACTCTACTCAGCAAACTAGATGCAGTTTATCGTAGTGCCATCCGTTTTGTTACTAAAACACCATATACCACCCACCGCTGCGACCTGTATGCTCTAGTCGGCTGGCCCTCGCTACATATTCGTCGCCAGACCCACTGGCTCCAGGTCATCTATAAGTCCATGATAGGTAAAGCTCCGCCTTATCTCAGTTCACTGGTCACGATAACAACACCCACCCGTAGCACGCGCTCCCGCAGGTATATCTCACTGATCATCCCAAAAGCAAACACCTCATTTGGCCGCCTTTCCTTCCAGTTCTCTGCTGCCTGTGACTGGAACGAATTGCAAAAATCGCTGAAGTTGGAGACTTTTATTTCCCTCACCAACTTTAAACATCTGCTATCTGAGCAGCTAACCGATCACTGCAGCTGTACAAAGTCCATCTGTAAACAGCCCACCCAATTTACCTACCTCATCCCCCCCTTACTGTTTTTATTTATTTACTTTTCTGCTCTTTTGCACACCAGTATCTCTACTTGCACATTGATCATCTGATGATTTATCACTCCAGTGTTAATCTGCTAAATTGTAATTATTCGCTCCTATGGCCTATTTATTGTATATAGACTAATTTTTTTCCTACTGTGTTATTGACTTGTTTATTGTTTACTCCATGTGTAACTCTGTGTTGTTGTCTGTTCACACTGCTATGCTTTATCTTGGCCAGGTCGCAGTTGTAAATGAGAACTTGTTCTCAACTAGCCTACCTGGTTAAATAAAGGTTAAATAAACATAAAAAAAAAAAAATATCAATAGTGGTGTAATGTGTCATCTAGGCAGTTCCTCATCTATCAGTTCTGGGTGTTGAAGTGAGGAGAGGACTGTGGGAACGTGGCGGTTAGTGGTTAGTCATAAGACTGTTAAATAGTTAATTAAATGATTACCCAGACTATCTGCATTGACCCTATCTTGCAATGACGCTACGGACACTGACAAGACTATATATACACTATATATACACAACACTGACACTGACACTCTCACGCTCTCTCTCTCTCTCTCTCTCTCTCTCTCTCTCTCTCACACACACACACACACACACACACACACACACACACACACACACACACACACACACACACACACACACACACACACACACACACACACACACACACACACACACACACACACACACACACACACACACACACACACACATACACACACACAAACACCTTATTTTGACAGGTGTGTGGAAAGACACACACCTGTCTATATATGGTCCCACAGTTGACAGTGCATGTCAGAGCAAAAACCAAGCCATGAGGTCAAAGGAATTGTCCGTAGAGCTATGAGACCGGATTGTGTCGAGGCAAAAGTCTAGGGAAGGGTACCAAAATATTTCTGCAGCATTGAAAGTCCCCAAGAACACAGTGGCCTCCATTGTTCTTAAATTGAAGAAGTTTGGATCCACCAAGACTCTTCCAAGAGCTGGCCGTCTGGACAAACTGAGCAATTGGGGAAGAAGGGCCTTTGTCAGGGATGTGACCAAGAACACGATGGTTATTCTGACAGAGCTCTAGAGTTCCTCTGTGGAGATGGGAGAACCTTCCAGAAAGACAACCATCTCTGCAGCACTCCACCAATCAGGCCTTTATGTTAGAGGCTAGACGGAAGCCACTCCTCAGTAAAAGGCACAGCCCGCTTGGAGTTTGCCAAAAGGCATCTAAAGACTCTCAGGCCATGAGAAACAAGATTCTCTTACTGATTGAACCAAAATTGAACTCTTTAGCCTGGATGCCAAGCATCACGTCTGGAGGAAATCGGGCACCAAGTTTTTCAGCGGCGGGGACTAGGAGAATTGTCAGGATCGAGGCAAAGATGAACGGAGCAAAGTACAAAGAGATCCTTGATGTGCTTGACCTGCTCCAGAGTGCTCAGGACCTCAGACTGGGGGCAAAGGTTCAGCTTCCAACAGAACAAAGAACCTAAGCACACAGCTAAGACAACACAGGATTGGCTTTGGGACAAGTCTCTGAATGTCCTTTAGTGGCCCAGCCAGAGCCCGGACTTGAAGCCAATCGAACATCTCTGGAGAGACCTAAAAATAGCTGTGCAGCTACGCTCTCAATCCAACCTGACAGAGCTTGAGAGGATCTGCAGAAAAGAATGGGAGAAACTCCCCAAGTACAGGTGTGCAAAGCTTGTAGCGTCATACCCAAGAAGACTTGATACTGTGAAAGGTGCTTCAACAAAAGTACTGAGTAAAGGGTCAGAATACTTATGTACAGTTGAAGTCGGAAGTTTACATACACCTGAGCCAAATACATTTAAACTCAGTTTTTCAAAATTCCTGACATTTAATCTAAGTAAAAATTCCCTGTCTTACGCCAGTTAGGATCACCACTTTATTTTAAGAATGTGAAATGTCAGAATAATAGTAGAGAGGATGATTTATTTCAGCTTTTATTTCTTTCATCACATTCCCAGTGGGTCAGACGTTTACATACACTCAATTAGTATTTGGTAGCATTGCCTTTAAATTGTTTAACTTGGGTCAAACGTTTCGGGTAACTGAGTCAGGTTTGTAGGCCTTCTTGCTCACACACTTTTTCAGTTCTGCCCACAAATTTTCTATGGGATTGAGGTCAGGGCTTTGTGATGGCCACTCCAATACCTTGACTTTGTTGTCCTTAAGCCATTTTGCCACAACTTTGGAAGTATGTTTGGGGTCATTGTCCATTTGGAAAATCCAATTGTGACCAAGCTTCAACTTCCAGACTGATGTCTCGAGATGTTGCTTCAATATATCCACATAATTTTCTTTCCTCATGTTGCCATCTATTTTGTGAAGTGCACCAGTCCCTCCTGCAGCAAAGCATCCCCACAACATGATGCTGCCAGCCCGTGCTTCACGGTTGGGATGGTGTTCTTTGGCTTGCAAGCCTCCCCCTTTTTCCTCCAAACATAACGATGGTCATTATGGCCAAACAGTTCTATTTTTGTTTCACAGACCAGAGGACATTTCTCCAAAAAGTACGATCTTGTCACGACTTCTACCGAAGTCGAAGCCTCTCCTTGTTCGGGCGGTGCTCGGCGCTCGACGTCACCGGTCTTCTAGCCATCATTGATCCATTTTTCATTTTCCATTGGTTTTGTCTTGTCTTCCTACACACCTGGTTTCAATCCCATTCGTTACCTGTTGTGTATTTAACCCTCTGTTTCCCCTCGTCTTTGTCAGAGATTGTTTGTTATTCAAATTTTGTGTTGTTTGTATTGGTGAGCGACGTGTCCTCGTACCCACTTTGTTTTATTTTTATTCATAGTTTTGAAGTTATGTTTTGTGTATGTTTCATTAAACAACTCAATTTCATTAAGTTTGATTCTCCTGCGCCGGACTTCCCTGCCACCTATACACACTACTCTGACAGATCTTTGTCCCCATGTGCAGTTGCAAACCGTTGTCTGGCTTTTTTATGGTGGAAGTGGCTTCTTCCTTGCTGAGCGGCCTTTCAGGTTATGTCAATATAGGATTAGTTTTACTGGGGATATAGATACTTTTGTACCTGTTTCCTCCAGAATCTTCACAAGGTCTTTTGCCGTTGTTCTGGGATTGATTTGCACTCTTCGCACCAAAGTACGTTCATTTCTAGGAAACAGAACGCGCCTCCTTCCTGAGCGGTATGACGGCTGCGTGGTCCCATGGAGTTTATACTTGCGTACTATTTTTTGTACAGATTAACGTGGTACCTTCAGCCGTTTGGAAATTGCTCCCAAGGATGAACCAGACTTGTGGAGGTCTACAATTTTACGATTTACGATTATTATTATTTTTTTTCCCATGATGTGAAGCAATGAGGCACTGCATAAAGTAGATGTCCTAACCGACTTGCAAAAACTATAGTTTGTTAACAAGACATTTATGGAGTGGTTGAAAAACTAGTTTTAATGACTCCAACCTAAGTGTATGTAAACTTCCGACTTCAACTTTAAATGTCATATTTCCTTTTTGTTTTTTATTAATTACCCAACATTTCTAAAAACCTGTTTTTGCATTGTCATTATGGGATACTGTGTGTAGATTGATGAGGGAAAACTATTTTTAAAACAATTTTTGAATAAGGCTGTAACGTAACAAAATTTGGAAAAAGTCAATGGGTCTGAATTCTTTCCGAAGGCGCTATACATATCTACCTCAAATATCTCGTACCCTTGCACATTGATGGTACTGGTACTCCCTGTATATAGCTTCATTCTTGTATATTTTATTAATTTTGTGTTACTATTTGTTACGACTTCCGCCGAAGTTGGTGCCTCTTCTTGTTCGGGCGGCATTCGCCGGTCGTCGTCACCTGCTTTCTAGCTGTGACCAATCTACGTTTCTTTTTCCATTTGTTTTGTCCTGATTGTCCACACCTGGTTCCCATTACGTTATAAGTTATTCCCTATTTACCCTCTGGTTCCCACATGGTTTTGTGCGTGTTTGTTCTTTGTTTAGTGTTCAAGACTTCTGTGAGCTGATGTGTTTTCCCTGCATGGAAATATTTGTTGTTTCTTTTCGAGTAAAGTACGTCTTTTACTCAGTTCTGTGTCCTGCGCCTGACTCCGTCCTGACCGCTGCACATTGACACCTGACACTATTTTTATTTTTCATATATGTTTAACTCTGCATTTGATTTGATGTTGGAATTTGGTCCAGCTAAATCTTTGTCATTTTAATGCCCAATTGGATAATGTAGTCTTTTGTGTGTCTAGGGCTAAGTTGTTGTCATTAAATAAAAGTGACATTTTCTCAATATCCTGTGTGTTGACTAGAATCCACCCAGGAAGTCATTTACCCTAGAAAGCAGTGACTTAGATGTCATGGGATGTAAATTACAAAGCATGCGGCTGAGGTACATTTCTAAGATGCTGCAATCTAAGGTTTGTCACTGGCACAATCCTATGCCTTTTAGTGCAATTCTCATGTCATGACTGTCCGTTCTTTAAGCAATCAGGTAGATTTCCATTGTAATGTTACATGAAAAATAGCATACCCCCTCATGCTTAGTCACAGCTGGAATAAGAAAATACCTAAATTAAGAGCAAAGAGTTACACAATGTAACGCCCTGGCCTTATTATTCTTTGTTTCATTTATTATTTTAGTTAGGTCAGGGTGTGACATGGGGAAGGTATGTGTTTTTGTATTGTCTAGGGTGGTTGTATGGTTTAGGGGGTTAAGTAGTGTAGATGGGTTAGTGTTCAGTGTAGGTGTCTAGGAAAGTCTATGGTTGCCTGAATTGGTTCTCAATCAGAGACAGCTGGTTATTGTTGTCTCTGATTGGGAGCCATATTTAAGGCAGCCATAGGCTTTAGCTGTTTGTGGGTAATTGTCTATGTGTAGTGTTTGTGTCAGCACTATTTGGCATATTAGCGTCACGGTCGTCATTTTGTTAGTTTGTGTATTAGTGTGCGTTTTTGTGTTTTTTCTCTCTTCTTAAAATAAAGAAGATGTATTTTGCACACGCTGCGCCTTGGTCCAATCTCTCACAGCAAGACGATCGTGACACACAAACAAGCCTCAGAAGGCATGACAAGGTGACAAATGTTCCATTACTAATATTAGTTGATATTGATGTATTCTATGTGTGTATTCATTTCTTTCCATACACTGTGACAATGACCATAAAACACATTCAAGATTTCCCTTTTTTTATCCCTTTTAATGTCATGCCAGAAAGACTGACAGACAGACAGACAGACAGACAGACAGACAAGCAGGTAGACAGGCAGACAGATAAGCAGGTAGACAGACAGACAGACAAGCAGGTAGACAGACAGACAGGAAGGGATGATCAGGGAAGGTGGGAACACCTGCCAAAACCACAACAGTGTCTACATGCCATATAGAAACTTAACTAAAACCACATGAAAGATAAACTCTGGAAAGTACATACATTAAACAAATGTTTTCTCAATGGCATTAAATTATTCATTAATAATAAATATGTAAGTTCATACTAATGTAACAGAAGATAATTGTACACAATCAGTGATCACTTGATTATAGCATTATCATTTTAAACACATTATCATTTTAAACACAGAATTTACTCAATCTTTCCAAAAGCCACAATCTTCAAGTTTTCACACCATTTACCTAACTTGTCTCTGTAGTCGATATACAAATATCTGATATATATTCTCCCTCAAATCCCATGATTTATTTTCACTGCTGTCCTATGAGCCTCTGGGGTTTAGAATTCCTTGGGTGGCCTGTCGCCTGCTTTGTTAAACTCTCCATCTTTCTCACATTTCACAATAACTTCAGTCTTTGTTTGTATAGGCCCACCCGTTACCTCTCAGTCTCACTGCTTCTCATCCTTTTGTGTTCAATGTACTTAAGTTGTTGCTGACTGTCGATCTTTGAACATTGACCCTCTTAAAGAGTCATTGAACACGCCGACTGGCACGTATGTTTTTCTGTTGGCTGACTTGAAAAATTAGATTTCAGTCTCGGAGGTGGGTTTCCTGACCATTGGTTAATGAAGTTTGGCCCCATGAGATACTGTAGGCCGCAGAAGCCTATTTCACTTCCTCAAAATCTCCAGAATGAATCTAAGATAACTCAAGAAAACTGTAGTTAAATGTTAACGTTTTTGCCAAGGACTTTTTAGTTACGCAATTTAACATCTAACTAAGGTGTTTGGCACCTCCACACATGGGTTCAGTCAAGCTGGATGACAGATGAACAATATAATTGTAAAAGTGAGATGACAGATGAACCATGGAGCCGTCCTTGTCCACTGTGATCACTATATCTGAGCTGTATAGTAACGGTGGTGGATGTGTAAAGGATGTCACGCTGCTTGCTTAGCGTGTACCACTTTGTCCCGATTCGTCCCATATCTGGTGATTTTGCCAACGGACTGGTGATGGAGACCTCCTTATCCCGTGAGATGTATATGGTAAATTTTTTGTCCATATGTTGCAGAATTGTAATATAAACTCTAAACTGGTAAAACAGACAGGACACATAAGGTAAACAAGCTCTTGGGCTAAATTCAAGCAGTGGAACAGTGCCTCAAAGAATCTAAATATTTGACCATCTGCGGTCTATGTAACACAAAAATGTTTATATTTGTTTGACTTTTAAGTAAACAACAGAGGGAGGGATGTTTGATTTGTCCTGAGTGCTGCTGTGGTGAAGTGGATGTTCCATCTATAAATCACTGGAAGTCTGTTATTAATTACCACACCACAGAGCCTTGCCTAGTCATCCTACAGATGTAGGATCTTAATTTGATCACCTTGTTGCAGGAGAACTTTCCTGCAATGCAGGAAATGTAAAATTTGTAGTGTCGGCCTATTTGAGGTTTAAAAAGGCTTCTGAAGTTTGTAATTTCCACTGACATTTCAGACTTGATTTTCTCTTGCTAAATGTGTTTCAACCCCTACACAAATGTCCATTAATTATAATCCACATAATTATTCACATTTCCTGTTGCTGCAGGATTATTTTCCTGCTGTAGCAAACTGGCTCAAATTAAGATCCTACATCTGTAACAAGTACATTCAAAATGGGTAAATCTTTCCCTTAAGACCTGGAGCTCCTTTTATGGACATAGACCTTTTATGGAATTCTCCATTTGCAATTCTCAACATTCTCAACATGCAAAGGAGGGCGATGCATGCTGGTTTTCTTTCATTCAGACTAATGACCAACCAGGCTTATAATAAAATTCTGGGCCCATATTCACAAAGAATAGGATCAGCAGGGTTGGCTCTAGGCGAGCACTTTTAGGGTAATCTGCTGACCGAAATTGGGATCAGGATAGGTTTTGGCAGCATTTGTATACATCACTAAAAACAACAGCAAACATGATTCAGTTTTTTCAAACTATAAGATAATTTGTCATCTAAAAGGACACATGGTTGCTGTATATCCTCCATTGTTTGCATGTTCTAGTTGAGCCATGTGCAAAGCTTCAGTGAAATCTAGGAAATGTACTATCACGTAACTTGTTGAAGTCTGTTGAAATCAAACGACAGGAAGTGACTAGAGCTATTTGGGTGTAATAGGCTGTGAAACTGAGCAGAGTTCTCTGTGCTATCTTTACCATAGGACACTCATAATTACACCTGTCAACAGGCCCCTCTAGTCTAGCCTAACTCTTGGGGATACAGTATATGGAGGTTTTAGCTGGATGGGATAAAGCCCCAGACTGTTTGGGATAATTCTCAACAGATTGGCTCATTTAGCTGCTTGCCAGATACATGGTACACAAACACAGTATCCTTTTCACTGAAATACTCCACTACTCCAACAGTGCAGCCATTTAATGGTTCTGGCCCCCACTATCCGATAAAGTGACCACAAATCCTGGTGAGACTATGACTCTTCCATTTCACACTTGTCTAATCCACTATATTTTTATCTACAGTTCTTGATAGATTGCACTACACATTCCTGTTCACTCCCTCTGTCCTGGTGCAAACAGAGTTGATTTTCAACAGCGCTGACCTCTTGCCAAGAGGACAAGACGCCTTATTCACACATGGGGAGAACGTTATTGGTCAAGTGTACATTTTTCTATGATTTTTGTTCCTTCTTTATTGTAGTGTAATATAGAGTGCAGGTTCATGTTTAGAGAGCCCAGTCCAACGTTTTTTATTCACACTAAGAAGTAGGCTTCATGTGTTTGATCATTCAAACACACACGGTATAAGATTGAAGTAGAACATTCAATAGTTGTACCATGCCCTTGACATAAACAAGAACAAACAATATGTCCCTTGCTGTGTACCCCAGATGTCCTTTACGTAATAATACCCGCTCCCTATCATCCCATTCCAAAATAAATGTTACAAGCTGAGATCCGGAACTCTCCAGCCTAATTGGCACCAGGCTTTGGGTTGGTTCAGTCCAACACAGATCCTATAACAAAAAAACAAGACAAACCTAAATGGTTTATTAAAGCTACTTTTCAATGCCTTCAGGTTCCCTTACAAAATTCCTGCCAGACACTTTCGATGACCCAACCCGGAGTTCGGTATGTTTGAGAACGGAACATACAATAGGTTCACAAAAGATGGGTCATCCACTCAGAAAGAAAGATGGAGGATTCAATCAACAATTTCTCTGAGAGTGGGATATTTTGTGGTAATTTAAATTTCAGTGCTTGGTAAAAGCTCACCCTTCGGCTTTTTAAAATAGTGGCCACATTCCCCGTGTCTTGGTAGTCTGCTCGGCTTCTCTAAGCTAACACTGCTGGTAAAGAATTATAGCACCGATGCAGAATCTAAACTCCAGAGAACGGCAGAGTAATCCTGTATCCTGGGCATTCCTCAATGGTGGAAAAAGTACCCAATTGTCATACTTAGTAAAAGTAAAGATTCCTTAATTAATCTTCATTTAATTAGGCAAGTCAGTTAAGCACAAACTCTTATTTTCAATGATGGCCTATGAACAGTGGGTTAACTGCCTTGTTCAGGGGCAGAACAGATTTTTACTTTGCCAGCATGGGGATTTGATCTTGCTGTTACTAGTCATACGGCTCTAACCACTAGGCTACCTGCCACCCATAATAGAAAATGACTCAAGTAAAAGTAAACATCACCCAGTAAAATACTATGAGTAAAGGTCTAAAAGAATTTGGTTTTAAATACACTTAAGTATCAAAAGTAAATGTAATTGCTAAAATATACTTAAGTATAAATCATAAATTCCTTATATTAAGTATACCAAACAGCACAATTCTTGTTTTTTTATTTATTTAGAGATAGCCAGGGGAACACCAGAATACAATCAAATTTGATTGGTCACACACACGGTTAGCAGCTGTTAATTTGAGTGTAGCGAAATGCTTGGGCTTCTACTTCCGACAGTGCAGTAATATCTAACAAGTAATCTAACAATTCCATAACTACCTAATACACACAAATCTAAAGGGATGGAATAAGAATATGTACATATAAATATATGGATGAGCGATGGCCGAGCGGCATAGACAAGATGCAATAGATGGTATAAGATACAGTATATACATATGAGATGAGTAATGTAAGATATGTAAACATTATTAAAGTGGCATTATTTAAAGTGACTAGTGATCCATTTATTAAAGTGGCCAATGATTTGAGTCTGTATGTAGGCAGCAGCCTCTCTGAGTTAGTGAATGCTGTTTAACAGTCTGATGGCCTTGAGATAGAAGCTGTTTTTCAGTCTCTCGATCCCAGTTTCGATGCACCTGTACTGACCTCGCCTTTTGGATGGTCGGGTGGTTGTTGTCCTTGATGATCTTTTTGGCCTTCCTGTGACATCGGGTGCTGTAGGTGTCATGGAGGGCAGGTAGTTTGCCCCAAGTGATGCGTTGTGCAGACCCACCACCCTCTGGAGAGCCTTGCGGTTGAGGGTGGTGCAGTTGTCGTACCAGGCGGTGATACAGCCCGACAGGATGCTCTCAATTGTGCATCTGTAAGAGTTTGTCAGGGTTTTGGGTGACAAGCCAAAGTTCTTTAGCTTCCTGAGGTTGAAGAGGCGCTGTTGCGCCTTCACCACACTGTCTGTATGGGTGGACTATTTCAGTTTGTCTGTGATGTGTACGCCGAGGAACTTTCCACCTTCACTACTGTCCCAATAATGTGGATAGGGGGTGCTCCCTCTGCGGTTTCCTGAAGTCCACGATCATATCCACTGTTTTGTTGACGTTGAGTGAGATGTTGTTTTCCAGACACCACACTCCGAGTGCCCTCACCTCCTCCCTGTAGGCTGTCTCATCGTTGTTGGTAATCAAGCCCACTACTGTTGTGTCATCTGCAAACTTGATGACTGAGTTGGAGGCGTGCATAGCCACGCAGTCATGGGTGAACAAGGAGTACAGGAGGGGCTGAGCACGCACCCTTGTGGGGCCCCAGTGTTGAGGATCAGCAAAGTGGTGATGTTTCCACCTGGGGACGGCCCGTCAGAGAGTCCAGGACCCAATTGCCCAATAATACATAAAAAACAAAATACTGCATAGTTTCCTAAGGACTCGAAGCGAGGCGACCATCTTTGTTGGCGTCATCTGGCAAGACATCATTGACAAATTAAGTATTTGTGTTCAGTGAGTCTGCCAGTGTAACGTATATGCCAGGTGTCAGAACGCAGGTGCAGAAGGTGAGTTTTCGTACTGACCAGATACAAAAGAACGAACAATAATACCAAAAGAGTGATGACAACAGAGGGCTAAATAAAAGAGAAATAATCAGGAAAGTGATGAAGTCCAGGTGTGCCCAATGATGAGGTGCAGGTGTGCGTAATGAAGGTTGCCAGTTGTGCGTAATGATGGGTTGCCAGTTGTGCGTAATGATGGGTTGCCAGGACCGGTGGTTAGTAGACCGGCGACGTCAATCGCCAGATCAGAGACAGTAGGGATGACCAGGGACGTTCTCTTGTTAAGTGCGTGAATTGAACCGGTTTCCTACTTTTTGGGTGCGAGGGAAAATGTATGGAGTAAAAAGTACATTCATTTCTTTAGGAATGTAGTGAAGTAAAGGTAGTCAAAAATATGAATAGTAAATAGTATTACTAGTAAATAGTATACATAGTAATGTAAAAGTACAAATACCCCAAAAAACGCTTTTATTGTATTTTACATAAAAAATGTTTTTATCGCATTGTTACTATTTTCACAAGTATGTGGTAAAGTTTCTAAATTCTTAGTACAAAACTCAAAACATCAAAAAGGCTGTTAAAAAACAACTTTACTGTAACAGTCCTGACCTGTTTTATGTTGTTTTTTATGTGTTTATGGTCAGGGCATGTGTTTTGGGTGGGCAGTCTATGTTATCTGTTTCTATGTTGGTTTTGTTTGCCTGGTATGGCTCTTGATTAGAGGCAGGTGGTTTGCGTTTGCCTCTAATTAAGAGTCATATTTAGGTAGGGCATTCTCACTGTTTGTTTGTGGGTGATTGTCTCCTGTGTCCGTATGTTATGTTCGTACCACATAGGACTGTAGCGTTTGTTTGTTTCGTTTTCGTTTCGATGTCGTCTGTTACCTGTACGTAAGTTTATGTTTAGTTATGTAAGTTTATGTTCAGGTCTCGTCAACGTCGTTTTGTTATTTTGTAGTTTGGAAAGTGTTTTGTTTCGTTTCGTGTGCCATCGTAATTTATAATAAAGATGGCTTATTTCCCAAAGCCTGCGTTTTGGTCTTCAGATCCCTCTCTCCTCACCTCGTCCGAGGATGAGGAGAGCAACACCCGTTACAGAATCACCCACCACGCTAAGACCAAGCGGCAAGGGAAAACGAAACGGAGTAAGGGACAGGAGAGAAAGGAGCAATGGACATGGGACGATGTTTTGGATGGAAAGGGTTGCTACACTTGGGAGGAGATCCTGGCTGGGAGGGATCGCCTCCCATGGGAACAGGTGGAGGCATTGAGGAGAGCAGAGGCTACCTGGGAGAGGAACCGGAGCTATGAGGGAACGCGTCTGGCACGGAAGCCGAAAAAGCCCGTAAGTAATTCCCAAAAATTTCTTGGGGGGGGGCTAGGAGATAGTGGGCCAAGGGCAGGTAGGAGACCTGCGCCCACTTCCCGGGCTTACCGTGGAGAGCGGGAGTACGGGCAGGCGCCGTGTTACGCAGTAGAGCGCACGGTGTCTCCTGTACGAGTGCATAGCCCAGTGCGGGTTATTCCACCTCCCCGCAATGGTAGGGCTAGATTGGGTATTGAGCCAGGTGTCATGAGGCCGGCTCAACGCGTCTGGTCTCCAGTGCGTCTCCTCGGGCCGGCATACATGGCACCTGCCTTACGCATGGTTTCCCCGGTTCGCCTACATAGGCCGGTGCGGGTTATTCCACCTCCCCGCACTGGTCGGGCAACCGGGAGCATTCAACCAGGTAAGGTTGGGCAGGTTCAATGCTCAAGAGTGCCAGTACGCCTCCACGGTCCGGTATTTCCGGCACTACCTCCCCGCCCCAGCCTAGTACCTACAGTGTCTACACTATGCACTAGGCTACCAGTGCGTATCCTGAGCCCTGTTCCTCCTCCACGCACTCTCCCTGTAGTGCGTGTATCTAGCCCGGTGCCTCCAGTTCCGGCACCACGCACTAAGCTACCAGTGCGTCTCCAGAGCCCTAAACACACTGTATCTTCTCCCCCTACTAATCCTGATGTGCTTGTCCTCAGCCCGGTGTCACCAGTGCCGGTACCACGCATCAGGGATAGAGTAGGCTTTGAGAATACAGTGTGCCCTGTTCCTGCTCCCCGCACTAGTAGGAAGGTGCTTATCCTTAGCCCGGTGCCTCCAGTTCCGGCACCACGCACCAGGTCTACAGTGCGCCGTATCCGGCCAGAGCCATCCGTCTCACCAGCGCCATCTGAGCCATCCGTCTCACCAGCGCCATCTGAGCCATCCGTCTCCCCAGCGCCATCTGAGCCATCCGTCTCCCCAGCGCCATCTGAGCCATCCGTCTCCCCAGCGCCATCTGAGTCATCCGTCTGCCAGGAGCCTGCAAAGCCGCCCGTCTGCCATGAGCCTGCAAAGCCGCCCGTCTGCCATGAGCCTACAGAGCCATCCGCCAGACAGGAGCCGCTAGAGCCGTCAGCCAGACAGGAGCCGCTAGAGCCGCCCGCCAGACAGGATCTGCCAGAGCCGCCAACCAGACAGGATCTGCCAGAGCCGCCAACCAGACAGGATCTGCCAGAGCCGCCAACCAGACAGGATCTGCCAGAGCCGCCAACCAGACAGGATCTGCCAGAGCCGCCAACCAGACAGGATCTGCCAGAGCCGCCAGCGAGCCATGAGCAGCCAGAGCCGTCAGAGAGCCATGAGCAGCCAGAGCCGTCAGAGAGCCATGAGCAGCCAGAGCCGTCAGAGAGCCATGAGCAGCCAGAGCCGTCAGAGAGCCATGAGCAGCCAGAGCCGTCAGAGAGCCATGAGCGTCGAGAGCCGTCAGCCTGCCATGAGCGTCGAGAGCCGTCAGCCTGCCATGAGCGTCGAGAGCCGTCAGCCTGCCATGAGCGTCGAGAGCCGTCAGCCTGCCATGAGCGTCGAGAGCCGTCAGCCTGCCATGAGCGTAGAGAGCCGTCAGTCTGCCATGAGTGTCGAGAGCCGTCAGCCTGCATGGACCTGCCAGAGCCGTCCAGCCAGGACCTGCCAGAGCCGTCCAAACAGGACCTGCCAGAGTCTTTCAGCCGGGATCTGCCCCTTGTCCCGGTGTTGCCCCTTGTCCCGGTGCTGCCCCTTGTCCCGGTGCTGCCCCTTGTCCCGGTGCTGCCCCTTGTCCCGGTGCTGCCCCTTGTCCCGGTGCTGCCCCTTGTCCCGGTGCTGTCCCTTGTCCCGGTGCTGGTCCTTATCCTGGTGCTGCCCCTTGTTCCGGTGCTGCCCCTTGTCCCGGTGCTGCCCATTGTCCCGGTGCTGCCCATTGTCCCGGTGCTGCCCCTTGTTCCGGTGCTGGCCGTTTATTTAGGGGAGGGTAGTGTTAGGGTGGTCATTAGAAGGGGTAGACAGAAGAGGGGAGTGACTATGTTGGTATGGGGACAGCGTCCTGAGCCGGAACCACCACCGTGGTCAACTGCCCACCCGGACCCTCCCCTGGACTTTGTGCTGGTGCGCCCGGCGTGCGCACCTTGAGGGGGGGGTACTGTAACAGTCCTGACCTGTTTTATGTTGTTTTTTATGTGTTTATGGTCAGGGCATGTGTTTTGGGTGGGCAGTCTATGTTATCTGTTTCTATGTTGGTTTTGTTTGCCTGGTATGGCTCTTGATTAGAGGCAGGTGGTTTGCGTTTGCCTCTAATTAAGAGTCATATTTAGGTAGGGCATTCTCACTGTTTGTTTGTGGGTGATTGTCTCCTGTGTCCGTATGTTATGTTCGTACCACATAGGACTGTAGCGTTTGTTTGTTTCGTTTTCGTTTCGATGTCGTCTGTTACCTGTACGTAAGTTTATGTTTAGTTATGTAAGTTTATGTTCAGGTCTCGTCCACGTCGTTTTGTTATTTTGTAGTTTGGAAAGTGTTTTGTTTCGTTTCGTGTGCCATCGTAATTTATAATAAAGATGGCTTATTTCCCAAAGCCTGCGTTTTGGTCTTCAGATCCCTCTCTCCTCACCTCGTCCGAGGATGAGGAGAGCAACACCCGTTACATTTACGCACATTTCAATTGACTAAATACAACACGCAAAACCACACAGTAACTTTTTCACCAATCCTAATCAGTTTCATCTGGAAATACCTTTCGTATAAAGTAATTGCCTTTCACAATGCAATGCTCACAATACTTTTCATATGATTCTCTTCTCATTTGTTTAAATACATTTGACCATCACTTAATCCAACTGCGCTTAATGGTTAACCACTTAACCATTTGGTAAACCTATAGATTTTAAACTGGTTTGTCTACTATGTATGGATTTAGAGAACTACAAAAATAAAATGTGTGTTTGTAAAGTATAAACATCGAAATTACATGTATGATACATGATAACCATACATAATGACTACTGGTTATTGCTAATTGATTTCAGATAGTGGTAGCCACAGTTGGTCACCATATAAAAGGGTGTGTGAAAACTTGCAATTTCTTTCAACATGGAGCAGGATAGACAGCAAAGGAGAGGAAGAAATCAAAGAGCTCGTAGACAAGAAGCCCGTCAGAGGTGGGCATGGGCCCTATCAAAGAGGTGGGCATGGGCCCTATCAAAGAGGTGGGCATGGGCCCTATCAAAGAGGTGGGCATGGGCACTATCAAAGAGGTGGACATGGGCCCTATCAAAGAGGTGGACATGGTCCCTGTGAAAGTGGTGGACATGGGCCCTATCAAAGAGGTGGGCATGGGCCCTATCAAAGAGGTGGGCATGGGCCCTATCAAAGAGGTGGGCATGGGCCCTATCAAAGAGGTGGGCATGGGCACTATCAAAGAGGTGGACATGGGCCCTATCAAAGAGGTGGACATGGGCCCTATCAAAGAGGTGGACATGGGCCCTATCAAAGAGGTGGACATGGTCCCTGTGAAAGTGGTGGACATCATAGAGATGGAGGCAGACAGTAGGGAACAGTTGTCTAACAAAGTCCAGGCCATCATCATTGACCATGTGGTAAACATAGACCTTACCATGGCAGAGGCTGTCAGGTGAGTTCACCCCAATCTGAAAAGATCAACTGTCAATTCGATCATGAGACCATTTTGCCAAGAAAACCAGTAAGTCTGCAGAATATGCACTATGCTTTACCATGACTTTTATAGTAAATCACATATTGTAATGCATGTAAATTCACAAAACATTTTACAGTATTATCTATTTACAGTAAACTCTGTTCTACCCACAGAATTGACAGAAGACCCCATGGTGGCCGTGTGTTGACCGACCAGCAGTAGTGGACAGTGGTGGAAATGGTGTGGGCCAGGATGTCACATACGGCTGTCCAAAATAAAGCAGGCCACTGAGAAGAACGATGACACCTTTGCCAATGTGGCATCCATAAGTCTACCAACAATCACTCGACTTTTGAAGAGGCACCAGGTATCTATGAAACGCATTTACCTGGTTCCTTTTGAGAGACACAACGACCGGGTGAAACAACTGCTGGCTGAGTATGTTCAGGTATCACATTATATACTGTATTACTGTTACTATTTGATGCACATGCTACTTCACAATATCATATTGGAACTATAATTCAAAAATAACTAACTAACTAGAATGATGGTGCTTGATGCTGCTGTGAACCATCACAAGTATATCTTTGTTGATGAAGCGGGCTTCAAACTGCCCAAAACTCATCGGCCAACGGGTGACCGTCCAAGTGCCTGGACAACGTGGGGGAAACATCTCCATGTGCGCAGCGATCTCTAAAGATGGTGTGGTAGGACGTAGGCCATTACTTGGATCATACAACACTGAACACCTCATTGTGTTTCTCAATTAAATTGAGCAGACCTGCTAAGGTGAAGGGGTCACCTAGGTCATTGAGTGGGACAATGTCGGATTCCACAGTGCAGAGGTGGTTCAGGCATGGTTTCGGGCCCATCCCCGATTCGTGACCCTGTTGGTCAATTTCTTCAACAAATGATCAGGTCTATATAATTATCAAACATACATTAGTAATGGAAAGGAAACACATACTCTTTGTTTAACTATTAAAATGATCCTTTAGTAATACAATTGTAGGCAGAAGTTGGTACAGAGTACAGTATATGATAGCTCTCCCCAGGTTCTGCAAAATGTCTAAGACATCCTGTAACTCATAGAGCCTCTCCCAGTCCTCCTTGCGTGAGTTTCCCTGGCAACAACATTTTAATAAATCTAACCTCCCCCTGACAGCAGCAACCATCTTATCAGTAATTTTTTCAGCATGGAGGTAGAAGTTGTACGGTCACCATCTCCATGAGCGTGCCATCTCCACCCTCCTTCTGGCCATGGATGAGGCATTCGACGACATCAATGCAGACCAATGTCAAGCTTGGATTTGCAATGCCAAAAGGTTTTCCCACCGTGCATAAATATTGAGGACATTCACTGTGATGTGGATGAGTATTTATGGCTAAATGTTTTATTTTCATTAATTTAATTTGTTATATTTAATCTTACATTCGATTACAGAAAGTAAACCTATGTTACAATTATATCTGAAAAATAAAGTTATTTTTGCATGAATGACTGTAGTCTTCTGTTGTCTTCATTGATCACACCTTTGGTTACACTTTGGTTAGATATTATGGAAATTATAGATTTTCTGTCAATTTAGTTGGGTAATGTAAGTGTATTGCCCACTGTAAGAACACAAACTCACTTCTGTCATTTTTAGCACACTCTTATCCAGAGCAACTTACAGTAGTGAGTTCATAATTTTTTTTTGTACTAATCCCTGCAGGAATTAAACTCACAATCCTCGCTTTTTAAGCGCCATGCGCTACCAACTGAGTCAGATAACGCTGTGACTAGTGTTAAGTCAGGTTATCTGAACTCCCGTTGACGTTGCACACAAATGATTCCTGCAATTTCTTTTGAGAGGAAACAAGAGAAAGACATTGCTGTGGGTATAATACAGTTATAACATTGTTCCCCTTTTTTTTGTTTCATAATTCGTAAAAAGTTTAGCATGCAGCTGTAAGAGTTTGGATATAACATTTTGTCAAAAATCATTAATATCTGTAGATGGTTTGCAGGGCCGGCTCCAGCCTAAGATATCACTAACATGGCATAAGTCATGGCAAAATGTGTACAATTGCAGAAAATTTGCTTTAAAACTGCAAAAATGTCACTTTGCCCAATGACAAAATGCGTAGAATTGCATAGACATTTTTGGGAAATTGAAAAATGTTCTCTCCGCCCAATGGCAATGTGTAGAACTGCAGAACACTTGCTTTAAAACTGCTAGATTTTCTCATGGCAGAATGTGTAGAATTGCAGGAAATTAACTTAACAAACGTACACTAAAAAAATTGGCCCACTTGGTGGAGGGCCCCCCAACCCTATCTCACCTAGGGCCCCCAAAAGGCTGGAGCAGGCCCTGATGCTTTGACTCTCTAAATCACCTTCATCATTCAATCCCCATCAGGCATTTTGGAAAAAGTTAACACTAATGTCTAAGATTGTATCAATAAAACTGACATAGAACTGGAAAATATTATTGGGGGGTTCCTTTCTCTCTCACTCTCTCTATCCATCTAACAGCTAAACAAATCAGTCCACCAGTTCTTCCGTAGTCCACCTGTCTTCTACACTCAAACACCCCCTTGTGGCTGACATGGGAATCATAGCTCAAGAGCTGTGGATTCTTTGAGAAACAGGAGACAGAAACTGGAGTGAGGAGTTTTTCTTGACCATTTAAAACTGTACCTTACTGTACCCTGTAGTTGCAGTAAACTATAACAAAGGCCAAAAGTTTCTCCAGGTCAGATATTTTTTTCTGAGCCCTACTAACCTACACTTGGACTATACGACTATACCAGTAGTAGTAGACTGTGCCAAATATGATAGCCAACTGATAATGCTTGACAAACCTAAATATGGTTTGGTATAAATTATGTAGAAACTGCTTCTCCAATATAAATCCCTGATCACGTTTGTAGATGATGTCATGGCACCATTGGCTAGATAAGCAAATGTGCTGGTTTGAGTGGTAAGGCGAAAGTAACTGACTGTAGACAGAAGTTGAGGAATGAAGTAGGTGAAGTGCATTTGCGACAGCCGAAAGTCGGATACTGATGTGGTTTTCCAACAGCAAGGCTCAGTGCAACATGGCAGTGTTGCCATTGTTAATTACATTTGTACTTTATAATGTCAAAATAAACACATATTCAACCCTCACAAACTGAAAAAATACACTGAGTATTCAAAACATCAGTAAACCTTCCTAATATTGAGTTGCACCCTCTTTTGCCCTCAGAACAGCCTCAATTGGCCGAGACTTGGACTCTACAAAGTGTTGAAAGCTTCCCACAGTTATGTCAAGTTGGCTGGATGTCCTTTGGGTGGTGGACCATTCTTGATACACACATAAAACTAATAGGTGTGAAAAACCCAGCAGCATTGCAGTTCTTGACACCCTCAAACCGGTGTGCCTAACACCTACTGCCATACCCAATTATTTAAAATAACCAGGCATCCTCTACTGATGGGATGAGGTCAATATCCTTCCAGGTGCTTCCAGTCCCGGTTTAAATATTATCGATTATGTTGGTTCCAAGATGGCGGCATGTCAAGTCGTTTGTCTGTGACTAGTACATTTTAACCTACTAATAATCTATTTATTTATGGTTGCGTAACTTCCTTGTTGTGTGGTGCAAACTATATTGTTTTTGCTGGTGTAAAGATCACGGGTCCTCCTCAACTCGGCACTTCATTACTTGAAGTTTACCAAAGTAACCCTATCTCTGGCTGGCCTGAGTTCCTCCTTCGTCCGCGGAGTGTCTTGTCCAAGCTGCTCCTTTTTGCTCTTCGCCTGGCTGTCAGTGGCAGCTCAACCCAATCTCTCTATCTCCCTCAACACCCAATCTACTCACACGCGCAAACAATCACATTGACTCACATACACGCTATCCCTCTCTCTCCTTTCCTTCGTTGGCCTCTTATTTTTTTGTCAGAGAAAATTACAATTTACGTGGTATTGCTTTGTGCACTGACTTTACTGAACTCTGGAGAAAACAAACATTGTCGCTGGGTGAGTACATCTGACAATGTGCTCTCCCGTCCATTAGACATTTTGTCTGCAGGAACTCGCTCTTTTTTTACTCGGTCCACTCGTCCAAGTGCCGTTGCATTTGTGGCATGATGTGAACAGTACGAATTTGTGTCACTACCAAAGTCTAATGGTTTTAAATTACTGTTTTGTATTGTCTGGGAAACTCACTTGTAGAATTCGCTTGCAGTAGGGTTCTTAAAAAAAGAGAAGCCGTGCAAGGTTATTAAACAGAGGTGCCTAGTTATTCTTCTGTTGTTGATATCAGGTAACGTGCAACCTAACCCTGGCCCTGATATGCAATGTCCCCAAACCCCCTCTGATTTTAAATCAAGATCTGGTTTTGGTATTTTTCATTTAAATGTACGTGGCCTGTTGTCAAAAATTGATGGGGTTAGGATTTGGGCTAAATCAACTGATGCTTATGTAATTGTGTTTTCTGAAACCTGGCTCAGCAAGTCTGTTTTTGATAAGGATATTTGTATAAGTGGTTACAATGTTTATCGCACTGATCGGGTTAAGAAAGGTGGGGGTGTGGCTATATATGTAAAATCTAAATTCCATGTAAGTGTGGCAAAGTCTGAAACTATTTGTAAACAGTTGGAATTTCTTGCTTTGAATATTGAGGTTTCAAAGGGCCTCTATAACTGTGATTGGCTGTTATAGACCCCCCTCTGCTCTCGGTGATGCATTTTCTACTTTGACGCACCTTATGTCTAAACTTCTTTACAGTGAAATGATCTTGATTGGTGATCTCAACTGGTGTTGGTTAAAGCCGGTGTCTGATGATTTAAAAATGTTTTGTAATTCTATGAATCTTACCCAGTTGATTAACTCACCCACTCGCCCAAATCTTAAATGCCCAGATAAATCTACCCTGATTGATTTGATATTGACAAATGTTCCACATAAATATTCTGCGGTTGGTGTTTTTTGTAATGATTTAAGTGACCATTGTGCTGTTGTTGCTGTTAGAAATACTAAGGTTCCAAAGACAAACCCACATTTTATTCGCAAGAGAAATTTGAAGTGTTTTAATGAGCAGGTTTGTTTTATTTTGACTGGAACAAGATTGAGTTTATCCCTGATGTGGAAACTGCCTGGATATTCTTTCATTATGTTTTTTTCCAAATAGTAAACAAACATGCCCCATTCCGCAGGTTCAGGGTTAAAGGGCGAGATAATCCATGTTTTTCTTCTGAGCTGTCTTGTATTATTCACAAATCTAGCCTGGGCTAAAGCAAGGCAATCTTGTTCTGATGCTGATTGGCTTATTTTTAGGCAGTTAAGAAACAAGTTATTTTCTTCTCAGGAAGGCCAAGTCTGAATATTTTATGTCTGTTACCACTGATAACCTGAATGACCCTAGAAAGTTTTGGAATGCTATTAAGTCTATGTCTGGTAACAGTAATGTTAATGAATTACCGTCATGTGTTTTGAAGGACTCTGTTGCTATTGTAACGGATGTGAAATGGCTAGCTAGTTAGTGGTGGTACGCGCTATTAGCGTTTCAATCGGTTACGTCACTCGCTTTGAGACCTTGAAGTAGTGGTTCCCCTTGCTCTGCAAGGGCCGCGGCTTTTGTGGAGCGATGGGTAACGATGCTTCGTGGGTGACTGTTGTTGATGTGTGCAGAGGGTCCCTGGTTCGCGCCCGGGTCGGGGCGAGGGGACGGACTAAAGTTATACTGTTACACTAGATATGACAACTGAAATGCTGAATTGTTTCAATGAGCACTTTGTATCATCTGGTAGGCTGTTTGATTCAGTGTCCTCTGTCTCTGTACAACCCTGTGTGGATGAACCAGTGTCCTCTGTCTCTGTACAACCCTGTGTGGATGAACCAGTGAGAGCTGGTCAAACTTTTAGCTTTTTGCCATTCTCAGTGCAGGTGGTACATAAAGCTCTGCAATGCTTAGATCAAAGAAAGCCTGCAGGTCCTGATCTTTTGGATCCCTGCTTTTTAAATCTGGCAGCTGATTTCATAGCTGAACCACTTACATATCTGTTCAATCTAACCCTGGAATGTAATGAAATTCCAAAGATCTGGAAATCAGTATTTGTCCTACCACTTTTAAAAGGGGGAGATCCAACTCTTTTAAATAATTATAGGCCAATCTCAAAGCTGTCACCCCTGGTGAAAATACTTGAAACCCTTGTAAGTGAACAGCTAAAAGAGTTTTTATTTACTAACTCTATTTTATCAATGTACCAATTGGGCTTCAGGAAGAAGCATAGCACAATTACAGCAGCCATGAAGGTTTTAAATGATATCACTGAAGCCCTTGACAAAAAACAGCACTGTGTCTCACTTTTTATTGATCTCTCTAAGGCTTTTGATACAGTTGATCATGCTATACTAAGGCAGAGATTGTTGAGTGTAGGTCTTTCGGAGCATGCAGTTGCATGGTTTGCTAACTATCTGTCTGATAGAACTCAGTGCACTCAATTTGATGGGCTTATGTCTGTTAAATTGTCTGTCCTGAATAGTGTGCCCCAAGGCTCTGTACTTGGTACTCTCTTATTCACTATTTATATAAATGATTTAGACAAAAATGTCCAAAATGCACAACTTCATTTTTATGCTGATGATACTGTTATTTACTGTTGTGCCTCGTCTCTTACAAAAGCTTTCCAAAACTTGCAAACTGCTTTTTATACTGTTCAACATACCTTGTGTCAATTGAAGCTTATCCTCAATACTGACAAAACTAAACTAATGGTGTTTTCTAATGCAAGAAATAGACCTCTGAACCTTTCACCTATTACTACCTGTCAGGGCAAGGAGATTGAGGTTGTAACCTCATATAAATATCTTGGAATTCTATTTGATGACGGCCTCTCTTTTAAATTGTATATTCAACAACTTACAAAAAAATTGAAGCTGAAATTGGGATTTTATTTTAGGAATAAGGCCTGTTTTTCTTTTGAAGCCAGAAGGAGGCTAGTTTCAGCTACATTTATGCCTTTACTAGACTACGGGGATATTTTATATATGAATGCTTCCGCTCAGTTTTTGAGATCAATTGACACTCTTTACCATGGCACTTTGAGATTTATTTTAAACTGCAACACCCTTATGCACCACTGCACTTTGTATACCAGGGTTGGCTGGCCTTCTCTAGTCACTCGTAGGCTCAGTCACTGGTATACTTTTATTTACAAAGCCATTTGGGGTTTACTACCTTTTTATTTGGGCATTTGTATTGTTCAGAAATGTGGTGGGTACTCTCTTCGTTCGCTGGACTTTATCCTGCTAACTGTTCCAAATGTCCGAACTGAATTTGGTAAAAGGTCTTTTATGTACTCTGCGCCATCGTCTTGGAACACCTTACAAAATAATTTTAAACTGGAAGAACTTGTCCCGATTGGTGTTTTTAAATCACTGATGAAGGATTTTGAGGCTGATTTCCTGGCCTGTCAATGTTTTTAATTTGCTGTTTTTGATTTTGTTATACTCTTGTGAATTCTATGGTTTTTACTAGATTACTTGTAGTTTTTCATGTTGTCTGTCTGTAATTTTTGTAATGACTTGGTGCTGCCCATCTTGGCCAGGATGCTCTTGAAAAAGAGATTTTAAATCTCAATGAGCCCTTCCTGGTTAAATAAAGGTTAAATAAAATAAAAAGGCACTTAAGTATTTTGTCTTGCCCATTCACCCTTTGAATAGCACACAAACATAATCCATGTCTCAATTGTCTCAAGGCTTAAAAATCCTTATTTAACCTGTCTCCTCTCCTTCATCCACACTGATTGAAGTGAATTCAATAAGGGATCATAGCTTACACCTGGATTCACCTGGTCAGTCTGTCATGGAAAGAGCAGGTGTTCCTAATGTTTTGTACACTCAAGTGTATGTGTGTACATTGTACAATCAATTGGTGAGAGACAGAGCCTCAAATATTACATTCATTTGTACATATCCACTCTACACGTGAATTGCAACAAAGTTGGTTCATGTTTCAGTCACATCTTTGGTCAGGTTCTTGTGTGTCAAACAAAAACACCCTAATGATTGGTTCACAATAGAGCTTCCCACAATGTAGCCGATGGTTGCAGGAGGAAGTCGGTGAAGAGCAACTGCAGAAAACTTACAATTGACTGCAGTCAAAACATCATGACCTTTGATCACATGATTTATGTAAAGTTCATGCAGTTGACATGTAGGCGCAAGTAGGACAATTTTTGTCCCCATAATGCAACACACTTTGAAAGACTTCACAAAAGTGATCGGCTCAAATATGCCCATTGACTACCAGTCTGCTTGGCAAGCGTCCCCAGAAGTCTTGCGATGTTGGGCCTCTGGGTTTAGAACTGCGATAATACTGTATAGTCTGTACTCACCACAACCACAGTAGCTAAATGATAGAAACCTCAGTTTCTCTACAAAGAATCATAGTGTTTGACCAAAACTAATTTACACTCATGAATCACACATTCTGTAATGCAGCCCTAATCCAACAACCACAGGAGCATTCTATAGGCTTGGTCAAACACAGGGAACAGTGTTATGTGTCATTTACCCAATAATAATTGGTGTGTTCGAGCGGTAAGCCTAGCGAAGCCGACTAGAAACGAAGCCGACAATAGATGAAAGTCGGCGAATGAAGTCGGTGGAGGTACATCTGCGACAGCCAAAAGTCGGACACTAGTTGTTTTCCAACAGCAAGGCTCAGATCAACATGGCAGTGCCAACATAGCTTTAATGTATAAATTATTTTAAAAATAAACATTTCCCTACCCCCATATCACACACTCAAACTGAAAACGTGTGTACAATTAATTGGTTAGAGAGAGGTTTCAAATATCCCTTTCATTTGTATCCCCTGTAGCTTTAGAATCACAACACAGTTGGTTCCTGTTTCAGCCATGTCTTTGGCCACGTACCATAATGATTGATGACAAAACGTTTCTGCCACAATGAAGATGATGGCTGCATGGTGCAGTAGGTGAGAAACAATAACATAAAGGTGAACATCAAAACCTGCATGACCTTTAATCACATGATTTTTGTTTTCATGCAGTCAAGCATGTAAGTCTGACAACCATAATGCAACACACTTTGAAAGGTGGTGATCATCGATTTGACAAAAGGGATTACCTCTGTCTAGGGCCAGATTATTCCCATTTTGAGCCAGTCACAAATCTTAGAATAATTTCCAGTTCAGGAAGTACAATCATGTGAACAAATGAGTTGATGAAATTAGGTTCATGCCGGATATACAGGCAACTGCCAAAATAAAGGAAACACCAACATGAAGTGTCTTAATAGAATGTTGGGCCACCACGAGCTAGAACAGCTTCAATGCTCTTTAGCGTTGATTCTACAAGTGTCTGGAACATTCTTCCTCCAGAAATTCCATAATTTGGTGTTTTGTTGATGGTGGTGGAAAATGCTGTTTCAGGCACCGCTCCAGTATCTCCCATAAGTATTCAATTGGGTTTTAGTATTTGGTATTTTATTACGATCCCCATTAGCTGTTGCGAAAGCAGCAGGGGTTCCTGGTGTCACAGTTGCGTGTATAAGTGGCAGGGAAGTCAGGCGCAGGAGAGTCAAATAGAGTGTAGAATGGAGTTTTTTAATTATAGTCCCAGTAATCTGCTCCATAACACTCATAGGACAATAAAAACAAATATGGGTACGATGACCCGTCGCACACCTATACACAAAACACTTGACAAATAACAATCTCTGACAAAGACATGAGGGGAAACAGAGGGTTAAATACACAATAGGTAATGGATGGGATTGAAAACAGGTGTGTGGGAATGCAAGACAAAACCAATGGAAAATGAAAAATGGATCGATGATGGCTAGAAGACCGGTGACGTCGACCGCCGAACACCGCCCGAACAAGGAGAGGCAACGACTTCGGCAGAAGTCGTGACATTACCCCCCCCCCCACCCCTGACGCGCGGCTCCAGCAGCGCGTCGACACCGGCCTCGGGGACGACCCGGAGGGCGATGTGCAGGGCGATCCGGATGGAGGCGGTGGAATTCTTTTAACATGGAAGGATCTAAAACGTCCTCCACCGGAACCCAGCATCTCTCCTCCGGCCCGTACCCCTCCCAGTCCACGAGGTACTGAAGGCCCCTCGCCCGACGTCTCGAATCCAAAATGGATCGAACAGAATACGCCGGGACCCCCTCGATGTCTAGAGGAGGTGGAGGAACTTCACGCACTTCAGCCTCCTGGAGCGGGCCACCCACCACCGGCCTGAGGAGAGACACATGGAACGAGGGGTTAATACGGTAATTAGTGGGCAGTTGTAACCTATAACATACCTCGTTCACTCTCCTCAGGACTTTAAACGGCCCCACAAACCGCGGACCCAGCTTCCGGCAGAGCAGGCGGAGGGGCATGTTTCGGGTCGAGAGCCAGACCCTGTCCCCTGGTGCGAACACCGGGGCCTCACCGCGGCGACGGTCTGCGCCAATTTTCTGGCGCCTTATGGCACGCTGAAGGTGGACGTGGGCTGCCTCCCAGGTTTCCTCAGCGTGCCGAAACCAATTGTCCACCGCAGGAGCCTCGGTCTGACTCTGATGCCAAGGAGCCAGAACCGGCTGATACCCTAATACACATTGAAAAGGAGTAAGGTTAGTGGAGGAGTGACGTAGCGAGTTCTGGGCCATCTCTGCCCAGGGCACGAACTTCGCCCACTCCCCCGGCCGGTCCTGGCAATAGGACCGCAGAAACCTGCCCACATCCTGGTTAACTCTCTCCACCTGCCCATTACTCTCGGGGTGAAAACCTGAGGTAAGACTAACCGAGATCCCCAGACGTTCCATGAACGCCTTCCAGACCCTTGATGTGAACTGGGGACCCCGATCAGACACTATATCCTCAGGCACCCCATAGTGCCGGAAAACGTGTGTAAACAGGGCCTCTGCAGTTTGTAAGGCCGTAGGGAGACCGGGCAAAGGGAGGAGACGACAGGACTTCGAAAACCGATCCACAACGACCAAGATCGTGGTGTAACCCTGTGAAGGTGGAAGATCAGTCAAAAAATCCACCGACAGGTGCGACCACGGCCGTTGAGGAACAGGTAAAGGTTGAAGCTTACCTCTAGGCAGGTGTCTAGGAGCCTTGCACTGGGCGCACACCGAGCAGGAGGAAACATAAATCCTCACGTCCTTAGCTAAAGTGGGCCACCAGTACCCCCCATCAAGACAGCGCATCGTCCGACCTATCCCAGGATGACCAGAGGAGGGTGACGTGTGAGCCCAATAGATCAATCGGTCGCGGACAGCAGACGGAACGTACAGACGACCAGCGGGACACTCAGGAGGAGAGGACTCTGCACGTGACGCCCGCTCAATGTCCGCGTCCAGCTCCCACACTACTGGCGCCACCAAACACGAAGCTGGGAGTATGGGAGTGGGATCCATGGACCGCTCCTCTGTGTCATACAGCCGAGACAATGCGTCTGCCTTGACGTTCTGGGAGCCTGGTCTGTAAGTAAGAGTAAACACAAAACGAGTGAAAAACATGGCCCACCTTGCCTGGTGAGGATTCATTCTCTTCGCCTGCCAGATATACTCCAGATTTCGGTGGTCAGTCCAGATGAGAAAAGGGTGTTTAGCCCCCTCAAGCCAGTGCCTCCACACCTTCAAGGCTTCTACGACAGCTAACAGCTCTCGGTCCCCCACATCATAGTTTCGCTCCGCCGGGCTGAGCTTCTTCGAAAAGAAAGCACAGGGGCGAAGCTTCAGTGGCACACCCGAACGCTGAGAGAGCACTGCTCCTATCCCAGCTTCGGATGCGTCCACCTCTACCATGAATGGCAAAGAGGGATCCGGATGAGCCAACACAGGCGCCGAGGTAAACAGAGTCTTCAGGTGTCCAAAAGCCCTGTTCGCCTCAGCCGACCACTGCAAGCGCACCGGACCCCCCTTTAGCAGTGAGGTAATGGGAGCCGCAACCTGACCAAAACCCCGGATAAATCTCCGGTAGTAATTGGCAAACCCCAAAAAACGCTGCACCTCCTTTACCGTGGTTGGAGTCGGCCAATTACGCACGGCTGTAATGCGGTCGCTCTCCATTTCCACTCCTGAAGTGGAAATCCGATGCCCTAGGAAGGAGATGGATTGTTGGAAGAACAAGCATTTCTCAGCCTTTACATATAGATCATGCTCCAACAGGCGACCAAGCACCCTGCGCACCAGGGACACATGCTCGGCGCTCATAGGACAAAACACTCATAGGACAATAAAAACAAATATGGGTACGATGACCCGTCGCACACCTATACACAAAACACACAACACTTGACAAATAACAATCTCTGACAAAGACATGAGGGGAAACAGAGGGTTAAATACACAGTAGGTAATGGATGGGATTGAAAACAGGTGTGTGGGAATACAAGACAAAACCAATGGAAAATGAAAAATGGATCGATGATGGCTAGAAGACCGGTGACGTCGACCGCCGAACACCGCCCGAACAAGGAGAGGCAACGACTTCGGCAGAAGTCGTGACACCTGGGGTCCACACAAAACATGAAACACGACATAGTACAGAACATTAATAAACAAGAAGAGCTCAAGAACAGAACACAAAAAATATAAACACAACATGTGAAGTGTTAGTCCCATGTTCCAAATAAAAGATCCCAGAAATGTTCCATACGCACAAAAAGCTTATTTCTCAAATTTTGTGCACAAATTTTATTACATCCCTGTTAGTGAGCATTTCTCCTTTGCCAAGATAATGCATCCACCTGACAGGTGTGGCATAACAAGAAGCTGATTAACCCTTGTGTTGTCTTAAGGGCAAAAAATGACTGCCACTATGTTTAACAGCAGGGAAAACCCCCTAAATGATATTTTTTCAACTTGAAATTTGATGTTTTTTTCCTAGAGTGACCCCAACATTAGAAAGAGTGAAACATCCTGGAGATGACAAATTTGGAGGATTTCCGTAAATATGGAGACAACTGGAAAAGAATGGATGAGATTGGCCTGCGTGCCTACACAGGGCTGCTAATTTTAACGGGTGTATACATAGGTACCGAGGCGAGGCTACATGTAGTCTCTGGGATGCACACATTCTCAAGAATGTTACGATTTGATAACTGTGAGTCAAGACCTGCAAGACGTGTGAGAGACAAACTGGCCGCCATAAGAGAGGTCTGGGAGAAATGGGTGGAGCGTCTGCCATACCTCTACAACCCTGGGCCTGAAGTAGCAGTGGATGAGCAACTGGTTCCATTCAGAGGTTTAAAAAAAAAAAATCATATCTGTAATGGAAGTGATTTTCACTGTTCATTTTATTATGTATTGCTGTAATATCATTGATTTATGTGATTGTTTTCTGTGATACTGATACTAATTACTGATAGTTATCTCTTTTGTCAAAAGGTCGATGTCCTTTCTGGCAGTATACAGTCATGGCCAAAAGTTTTGAGAATGACACAAATATTAATTTCCACAAAGTTTGCTGCTTCATTGTTTTTAGATATTTTTGTCAGATGTTACTATGGAATACTGAAGTATAATTACAAGCATTTCATAAGTGTCAAAGTCTTTTATTGACGATTACATGAAGTTGATGCAAAGAGTCAATATTTGATTTGTTGACCCTTCTTTTTCAAGACCTCTGCAATCCGCCCTGGCATGTTGTCTATTAACTTATGGGCCACATCCTGACTGATGGCAGCCCATTCTTGCATAATCAATGCTTGGAGTTTGTCAGAATTTGTGGGGTTTTGTTTGTCCACCTGCCTCTTGAGGATTGACCACAAGTTCTCAATGGGATTAAGGTCTGGGGAGTTTCCTGGCCATGGACCCAAAATATCTATGTTTTGTTCCCCGAGCCACTAAGTTATCACTTTTTCCTTATGGCAAGGTGCTCCATCGTGCTGGAAAAGGCATTGCTCGTCACCAAACTGTTCCTGGATGGTTGGGAGAAGTTGCTCTTGGAGTGTTGGTACCATTCTTATTCATGGCTGTGTTCTTAGGCAAAATTGTGAGTGAGCCCACTCCCTTGGCTGAGAAGCAACCCCACACATGAATGGTCTCAGGATACTTTACTGTTGGCATGAGACAGGACTGATGGTAGCGCTCACCTTGTCTTCTCCGCACAAGCTTTTTCCCGGATGCCCCAGACAATCGGAAAGGGGATTCATCAGAGAAAATGACTTTACCCCAGTCCTCAGCAGTCCAATCCCTATACCTTTTACAGAATATCAGTCTGTCCCTGATGTTTTTCCTGGAGAGAAGTGGCTTCTTTGCTGCCCTTCTTGACACCAGGCCATCCTCCAAAAGTCTTCGCCTCACTGTGCGTGCAGATGCACTCACACCTGCCTGCTGCCATTCCTAAGCAAGCTCTGTACTGGTGGTGCCCCGATCCCGCAGCTGAATCAACTTTAGGAGACGGTGCTGGGGCTTTCTGGACTTTCTTGGGTGCCCCGAAGCCTTCTTCACAACAATTGAACCGCTCTCGTTGAAGTTCTTGATGATCCGATAAATGTTGGATATAGGTGCAATCTTACTGGCAGCAATATCCTTACCTGTGAAGCCCTTTTTGTGCAAAGCAATGATGACGGCACGTGTTTCCTTGCAGGTAACCATTGTTGACAGAGGAAGAACAATGATTCCAAGCACCACCCTCCTTTTTAAACCTTCCAGTCTGTTATTCAAACTCAATCAGCATGACAGAGTGATCTCCAGCCTTGTCCTCGTCAACACTCACACCTGTGTTAACGAGAGAATCACTGACATGATGTCAGATGGTTCTTTTGTGGCAGGGCTGAAATGCAGTGGGAATGTTTTTTGGGGATTCAGTTAATTTGCATGGCAAAGAGGGACTTTGCAATTAATTGCAATTCATCTGATCACTCTTCATAACATTCTGGAGTATATGCAAGTTGCCATCATACAAACTGAGGCAGCAGGCTTAATATTTGTGTCATTCTCAAAACCTTTGGCCACGACTGTATGCCCAGCAAGCCAGCAAAGTATGGCATCAAGATATGGGTGGCCTGTGACGCACAATTCAGCTACGCTTGGAAGATGCAAGTCTACCCGGGGAAGCCAACCAATGAAGGACCGGAGAAAAAACAGGGGATGCAGGTTGTGCTTGATGTGACAGATGGACAGAAGGGGGCACAATGTCACGTGACAATTTCTTCACCTCTTGTGAACTCAGCCAGCAGCTCCTGAAGAGGAAGATCACCATGGTTGGCACAGTTAGAAATAACAAGCCAGAGCTCCCCCTGCACTCCTCGCAACAAGGGGAAGAGAGGCCTTCTCATCAAAGTTTAACTCCACCCCCACCACCACTCTAGTTTCTTACCTCCCAATGACTTTCCGCTGGCCCCTGGTCATCTTCCATAACATCATTGATGTGTCCTCATACAATACCTTCGTGATATGGAACAAGATCAACACCAACCTGGATGCCTGATAAGCGGAACAAGAGGGGGGTGTTCCTGGAGCAGCTGGGAAAGGCACTTATAACCCCACACATTCAAACAAGGGAGCGTCTCCCCCTCACAGCAGTCTCTGCAGTGCTTGTGAAAGCTGTTCAGTGGGCTGAATCTTGTCCTGATCCACCTGAGGCTGCAGCTAGGGCAGACGAGAGTAGGAGATGCCAATTCTGCACTCCAAAGAAGGACTGTAAAACAAATACTATGTGCTGCACATGTGAGAAATACATCTGCGAAGTCCATGCACACACACTTGCATACTGTCTTACATGTGCTAATTAGAGTTGATTGATTTCTGTTCTTCATGTTTTTGTTTTGTATATATTATTTTATTTTATTCTTATTTATTGTTGTTGTTTATACACATTGTGGGTGTGGGCAATGGTTAAAGAAATGGGAGAAGACTAGTATTTTGTAGTTGAATTCCTCATTGTACAGTATAGATTTTCTTAGGCTATACAAGTGCTATCTCTTGCTAAAAAATGTATGTTTACACCTATGCAGTACCTTTAGCAATAATAATAATAGTAATAAACCTATACTATAGTAAAGAAAACAATTATGACAGGTGTGTTGTAATGAAAATGAGTGGTGTCCACTGATTAAATGCAGTCTTCCTGCATTGTGAACAGGGAAAACACAAATATTCACAACGTTTGTGATGAATGACAGGTTGTTTCTTTATGCAAAATAGATTCGGGTTTTAAAATTAAATTATGTTGCTTTATTTAAGGGGTTTAGTGAAGGCGGGTCATTTTTTACCCTTAGGACAAGGGGAGTATACAGAATGTTAAGACTACACAAGGGTTAAACAGCATGATCATTTAACAGGTGCATCTTGTCCTGGGGACAATAAAAGGCCATTCTAAAATGTGCAGTTTTGTCACACAACACAATCCCACAGATGTCTCAAGTATTGAGGGAGCATGCAATTGGCATTCTGACTGCAGGAATGTCCACCAGAGCTGTTGTCAGAGAATTTAATGTTAATTTCATAAGCCGCCTCCAACATTGTTTTAGAGAATTTGTCAGTACGTTCAACAGCCCTCACAACTGCAGACCTTATGTAACCACACCACGTCTTCTTCACCTGTGGGATTGTCTGAGACCAGCCACCCGGACAGCTGATGAAACCTAGGACTATTTCTGTTTGTAATAAAGCCCTTTTGTGGGGAAAAACTAAGTCTGATTGGCTGGGCCTGGCTTCCCAGTGGGTGGGCCTATGCCCGCCCAGGCCCACCCATGGCTGCGCCCCTGCCCAGTCATGTGAAATCCATAGATGAGGGCCTAATTTATTTATTTAAATTGACTGATTTCCTTATATGAACTGTAACTCAATAAAATCATTGAAATTGTTGCATTTTGCGTTTATATTTTTGTTCAGTATTGAAATAATATAGCCCAAATAATTCATTTTCCTTACTTCTTAGGCTACCTGTCTGGCTTCTGACCTATTTAGAGTGTTTATATGCTGTTTAATACGACATGTAGCCCATTTGAAATGATGAGCGCTTCTTAAAGTCACCTTTTCCTGTTTATTAAAATCATATGGTTTGGTTTCAAAACTTCAAAACAAAAATGGTAGGTCCAGGTAGTCACACAAATAGATGGGGCTTGGTTAAATTGTGATTTTAATGAATGGAGCGAATTTGGAGCAGCATTTTTTTTTCTTTGAGCAATGACATGCTGACTGCAGGACCATCACCCCTGGTGAGACAAAACCGCGACTCGTCAGTGAAGAGGGCTTTTTGCCAGTCCGGTCTGGTCCAGCGACGGTGGTATTGTGCCCATAGGTGACGATGTCTGGTGAGGACCTGCCTTACAACAGGCCTACAAGTTCTCAGTCCAGCCTCTCTCAGCCTATTGCGGACAGTCTGAGCACTGATGGAGGGATTGTGCGTTCCTGGTGTAACTCGGGCAGTTGTTGCCATCCTGTACCTGTCTCACAGGTGTGATGTTCATATGTACCGATCCTGTGCAGGTGTTGTTACACGTGGTCTGCCACTGCGAGGACGATCAACTGTCCGTCCTGTCTCCCTGTAGCGCTGTCTTAGTCGCCTCACAGTACAGACATTGCAATTTGTTGCGCTGGCCACATCTGCAGACCTCATGCCTCCTTGCAAATCAAATCAAAGTTTATTTGTCACGTGCACCAAATACAACAGGTGTAGACCTTACAGTGAAATGCTTACAGTTACAAATAACGCAAAAAAAAAACACATAATAGCACAATTGGTTGGGCTCCCGTAAAACTTCTGCCATTTCTTCCAGCTCCATTTTTAATCAGCATGCAGATGAGCAGGGACCCTGGGCTATCTTTCTTTTTGTGTTTTTCAGAGTCAGTAGAAAGGCCTCGTTAGTGTCCTAAGTTTTCATAACTGTGACCTTAATTGCCTACCGTCTGTAAGCTGTTAGTGTCTTTATGACTGTTCCACAGGTGCATGTTCATTAATTGTTGATGGTTCATTGAATAAGCGTGGGAAACAGTGTTTAAACCCTTTACAATGAAGATCTGTGAAGTTATTTGGATTTTTACTAATTATCTTTGAAAGACAGGATCCTGAAAAAGGGAGTTTAGAGTTCAGAAAGTAGAACAGAAGTGTCATGGACAAACTCATTTTAATTAGATCAGGTAGGTGTGTTTTAACTGTTGCCAAATAATGACATGAACATATATTGTCGAACCCAGGCCACCTGCACCAATGCCCATGTCACGTATAATGATAGACAGGCACAGGAATACGAAATAGTTTTTTATTTCTCTACCCAAAATAGAGTACGTCATGAACATGACAAACCCCAAAACAAACACGTATATATATAAAACACGTGGCTATAACCCAAACAAAGAGCGAGGTGTGAACCTCTAATAAGTACACGGGACGAGACCCATAATAACAAGTGCACACTAACACGGTAACACGAAAGCCGATACAACAGAGCACAGGTACTCACAGAACCAATGGACATGGAACAATAATAAACAAGAACAATGTGGAACAGAGGGCACATATATACACATAGTAATCAGGGATAATGGGAAACCGGGTGTGCGTAATGAGACAAGACAGTCCAGGGTTAGTGGTAATGATCCAGTTCAGTGACACCTAGAAGGCCGTGACGTAGACCTCTGGAGCTGGTGAACGGAATGAGCAGTAGTACCGGGGGAATCCGTGACAGCCCAATGCCCTAACCACTGTCCCAATAAGGGATATCTCTAAGGGATGTGCATATTGGGCCAGTACTTTTACACCCAGTCAGAAGAAACCCTAACCCTTCCTCCCTAGGCACTTATGTCAATTATCATTAAAACAGGTTAACATGCCCCATCAAAATTAGACAACCATGTTATGTGTATGTTTGGTGGGACGTTGATGGAATATTCTTCTAATCCACAGAAAACTGGACACATGAATGTTCTTGCAACGTTCCCATGAAATGTGTCTAGAACATTAATATGTTAAATTTGGAGAACATGGTAACTACGTTCTGGGTAAATTCTATTTGACATTAAGGGAAAGGTCTCTTGGAAACATTCCTTGCACATAACAGGAGCATTCCTATGGAAATGTTATATGACCTAAAGTTGTGGGAATGTTTGTTGCTAGCTGGGTACAAGTTATTTTGAGGTTGAGGGGGCACTATTCACTAATCAAAATCTGTGTGAATTTCTATGATACAACTGTGGCTTGGAGGTTTTGGCTAGTTCATGTTACAGATGCTCCCCTAGGCTCATTTTTACAGCCTGATGCTATTTACCTCAGTAAAACAGTTGATTTCCAAATGTTATGTTATGACTTGATTACGGCCTAGGGCATACAGTGGACAGCAATCATCCATGACCACATGATGATACAGTACAGAACATGTTGTCAAAGTAAAGTTACTTAAGATTGAATTATCCCACAGGATTATAGAGACTGCAAACATCTGGTCACAAGAAGTGACATTTTCCCTCCCTCTCTGTCATCCTTCCCTGACATAAAGGTCAAAGTTCAACAAAAGTCAGCCAGGACTAACTGAGGGGTTAAAGTGTAGGTGTGGACTTTGACTGACTGCTGAGGAAAGCAGAGAGTCGGGGAGCTACAGTAACACCTATGGATGACAGAGTGGGAAGGTGGGGAGCTACAGTAACACCTATGGATGACAGAGTGGGAAGGTGGGGAGCTACAGTAACACCTATGGATGACAGAGTGGGAAGGTGGGGAGCTACAGTAACACCTATGGATGACAGAGTGGGAAGGTGGGGAGCTACAGTAACACCTATGGATGACAGAGTGGGAAGGTGGGGAGCTACAGTAACACCTATGGATGACAGAGTGGGAAGGTTGGGGAGCTACAGTAACACCTATGGATGACAGAGTGGGAAGGTGGTTATTACCAGGTGTGAAGTTGTAAATACCGTTTGGATGCATTCAAGTGCTCTGAACTCGTTGAGAAATACTGATTGGCTAATGGTCAACAAGCTGCGTCAACCATTAACTTAAAGTACAGCTATCATGCTTGTAAACAAATTATAGTGTTCAAAAACAATATTAATAGACTGCTTTTTATAATAAATATGGTCACATTTAACTGCCAAAAATGATGTTATGGAGGTAATTTCCTTAGTAGGTGACGTCAGAGGTCAGCATGTGGGAAAAGTTGGAGCTCAGGGATAATAGACGAGTTCCTCACTCATAATTACCAGTTGGGGGGGGGGGGGGGGGGGGGAGCTTTCAAGTGGATCTTCCCCAGTTGTATATGTGGTAAATACCACCTTTCCACTTCCTCTCCACTTTGAAAACAAGACATGACTGAGAAACAGTGCAATGAGGGTTTTGTGATGTGTTGTAACAAATCTGCCTTTGGTAAGCTGGCTATGATGACCTCTTTGATCGTTTAGACTGCGGAGCATTGTCGCCTTGGTGGCTAAAGGGTTCGGAGTTTGATTCTTCATGTTCTTGCAAACAAACCCCCAAATTTGCAGCAATATATACCTCACACAAGCAACTCAGCCAATTTTACTCACCAACTCTTACTTTTAAAACATGACTTTCCTTATACCTGTGTCCCAAAATCCAACCTCAAGCACCAGTGTGAGAACTTGACCTTGTGGAACGATTTGGGAAACATTTCCAGGCCTTGTCCTTCCACAATTGGTGCCTCCGACAGGGAAGAGGAATGTGTTCAGCTGGAGATAGAGGCCTGCAGGAAAATACTCCTCAGGATTAAAACTCAATACAAGTTTATACATCTACACTAGTCTGTTTTAAATCACACTGTATTGGTTCTAATCACACCATTTCTGAGTCTTGACTTGTAAGAGCCTATGTAAAATAAATGAATAATATATGAATGAAATTAATGATGAATCATCAATGAATGAAATGTGTGTGTGTGCGTGCATGCGTGAGTGTAGAGTATACATACAGTATACATACTGACATTGAGATTGCAAGACACTAGGATCCACATGGTGCAGACGGTGAACATCAACCGATGCTGCAATCATATGAACAGTGTATTTCGAGGGTCAGACCAGTTCTGTAACCACAAACTGGAGAAAACATTTTGAAATAAAAAACAAACACATGCTTTTTCATTAGATAAAGTCAGGTAGGCCTACAACAGCCTCTGTATCAAAATGTTTTCTCATGTACTGAACAATACCAAGACCGGCCCCTCCAGACCCAGACAGGTCAAAAAATGATATGCATAATTCTCTTTAAAGGCAGGGAGAGGGTGTGTTGGTGGAAGTCCATCGTTCCAGTGTGTGGGGAGACCACCCAGTTCTACTCCAGCTCCGCTCTGGGAGATTTAAATAAAGTTTCATTGTGGGACTCACTTCCAACTAGGAAACCTGGCCCAGCTGCCAAAACTATCCCTGTTATTTACTACTATGCTGTAGAAAGTATGGCTCTGAGGCTTATTTGTCGTTCATACCAAACGTGTCTACAACTGAGCTTTAAAGACCTGCTCCGGAACTTTGGAGACTACTAAACTGGATGTGTCAATGTGTAGTTCATACATGCATAATCTATGAGGTAAAACAGAATTACTGTTTTACCTCAATTAGTCACTAAATCCCTAGTTTGAAAGCAACTGTTTTTCTGAAACCCGGCCTGCGCCATTTTCCCTACATTGTCCCCCACGTGGGCCAGCCCAATAGAAATTAGAGTTGAACCAATGAACTTCAGCCCCTCGCCATACGATTGACCTCTAGCAAGATGCACATCATGCACCCACAGCAGAGAGAGAAATGATGAGAGAGAGCAATGAAGTTATGTAAGTCTACCAATGGAAACTGAATGGGAAATCAAAGTCTGAGATAACAGGAAAAATGTTGCACCCAAGGACCCCGTATGGGGTTAAGAACCATTACACATGATGACGTACATCTACAGTGAGGGAAAAAAGTATTTGATCCGTATTTGACGGGCAAAAGTATTTGCCCGTCTGAAGTTTGCCAATTTTTTTGTTGATATTCTGTCTCTCACTGTTCAAATAAACCTACCATTAAAATTACAGACTGATCATTTCTTTGTCAGTGGGCAAACGAACAAAATCAGCAGGGGATCAAATACTTTTTTCCCTCACTGTATCTATTAGGCTGAAGTGCCCAAAGTCTCTGAGTGTTGTGCCACAAGGTTGGACATTCAGCTTGGTTTGAAAGAAGGCTTTGCCAAGGTAACAACATTTCTCCCTTTCCCTTGTACTCTCCCTAATTGAGTCTTGTATTATGGAGGGTGAATTCCACAAGCATACAAAGAGGGGATTATTCCTCCTGGCCATAGACTCACTAGACTAGAGGTTGTTGACGGGAAGAGAGCGAGAGCGGGTGACCATAGAGGTTGTTGACAGGAATAAAGAGAAGGGAGGAGATCTCAAGAACCCTGTTGGTTGCTAAGAAGTCTGTTCTGTTGCTCCCCAGTCAGTTGGGGTCTAAGCCAGTCTTTCTGCCACAGTGGCTTTTCACAACACACATCATTTCTGGTTGTGCTCTTGTCTACTACGTGTTCAGCCTAGTGGTTAGGACACGGTGTGCTGTAGAGGGTATCCCAGGGTTGCTGGCAATCTCAGATATACTAAATAATCTCTGAAGGTCAAACCATACTGGCACTAGCCTGGGTCCCAGATAAATTATTACTGTGCTCTTGCCAACTTCTATGTATTTCTCCTGCCAAAGCAGCACAGACAGACTCAGGTGGCAGTATGACTTGACCTTCAGATGTTATTAGTAGGTAAAACAACACCAGTGGGTTCTCAGAGGGACTTCTGTTAAGATATAACTGTAGAATGCATGTAAGACTTTATGAAACAAACATTTATTGGTACAAAAGAATCAAAACAATAGAAGAAATATCTATATAGGGACAAATGGCAATAAATACCACATCAGTGGATGGGGCTCTACACACAGAAAGGGGGCATTATGGCACAAGGAATCAACAGGATATAAAATAACAATTAAAAATCCATAAGTTTGGTCATGTGACAGAAACTAACATTTGAGATTCTCTTCTAAGAGTATTAAAAAGCCTTTCTTGCAGTCGAATGACCAAAGCACCTCTAATGCCCTCATGGGTCCAATGTTATTCATATTTTTCATAATTAATAAGCATGACTTTTCAAACGCTGAAATGGTTCTCTTATAGTTCGGTCTTCTGTGATGTACATAAAGTGTAATTTTGGGCGTTTGGAATACATTTCAACTCTATATCTGACATGGTACAGGTGTCTTCTTTTTTTAAGCCCACAACCATGTGTGTGAGGTGTATACTTTTGTTTCAAAGTAGATTTGTTTAAGACTACCAAGAAACACTGTGACCCTGATTTAGCCCACTGCAGTAATAGGTTCAAGAGGCAGAAAAACTACAAACAGAACTACAAAAATATTCCAGTGCTTTCAAGTCAAACTGGGACTAGACAGTCATAAACATCTTAACTTCAACCATTTATCTTTTCTCCTGCCAACCTTCTCTAAAATATGATTGCTTGATTACTCAGAATGGACATAGAAAATGTACACTGAGTGTACAAAACATTAGGAACACCTTCCTAATACTGAGTTTCACCCCCTTTTGCCCTCAGAACAGCCTCAATTCGTTGAGGCATTGCCTCTACAAGGTGTCGAAAGCGTTCCACAGGGATGCTGGCCCATGTTTACCCCAATGCTGCCCACGGTAGTGTCAAGTTGGCTGGATGTCCTTTGGGTGGTGGACCATTCTTGATACACACGGGAAACTGTTGAGTGAGACAGTTCTTGACAAAAAACCTGTGCGCCTGGTACCTATCACACTTAACTCTTTTGTCTGCCCATTCACCCTCTGAATGACACACATACACAACCCATGTCTCAATTGTATCAAGGCTTAAAAATCCTTCTTTAACCATCTCCTCCCCTTCATTTACACTGATTGAAGTGGATTTAACAAGTGACATCAATAAGGGATTATAGCTTTCACCTGGATTCACCTGGTCAGTCTGTCATGGAAAGAGCAGGTGTTCCTAATGTTTTGTACACTCAGTGTAAGTCTCTTACCAAAAATCACCACTGAGCAGTAGACTTGTGGTTTTAATTTGAAGGAGAGGAAATAGAGGACAAACAGTAGAGTATATTGAAAACAAGGAGGAAGGAAGTAAGGAAACATGATGTGATGGAATGCTTCTTTCACAGAACTTCCTAGTTGAGTTACTACAAAACCCATAACTACAAAACCCATGAAACAGAAAAGGACATGGCACATTCTTGACATTATTCTGATTGGTCGAAAAATATGGACATTCTAATGAGAGTTTAAAAGGAATGCAAGAAAGATAAGGCAACATTTCACTTACAGTTGAAGTGGGAAGTTTACATACACCTTAGCCAAATACATTTAAACTGAGTTTTCACAATTCCTGACATTTAATCCTAGGAAAGTGTCACGTTCCTGACCTGTTTTCCTTTTTTCTTGTATTTATTTAGTTGGTCAGGGCGTGAGTTGGGTGGGTTGGTCTATGTGTGTTTTTCTATGTTGGGGTTTTTGTGTTCGGCCTGGTATGATTCTCAGTCAGAGGCAGCTGTAGATCGTTTGTCTCTGATTGAGAATCATACTAAGGCAGCCGGGGTTTCACGTGTGTTTTGTGGGTGGTTGTATCGCGTGTCTGCATTCGTGCCACACGGGACTGTTTGTCGATTGTTTCATGGTGTTCTTTTGTTTCGTGTTCAGTTTCGTTTTAATAAATAATCATGGACACTAATCACTCTGCTTATTGGTCCGACCCGTCTCGCCTCTCCTCGTCCGAGGAGGAGGAAGAGCTAGAGAATCGTTACAGAAAGATTCCCTGTCTTAGGTCCGTTAGGATCACCACTTTATTTTAAGAATGTGAAATGTCAGAATAATAGTAGAGAGAATGATTTATTTCAGCTTTTATTTCTTTCATCACATTCCCAGTGGCTCAGAAGTTTACATACACTCAATTAGTATTTGGTAGCATTGCCTTGAAATTGTTTAACTTGGGTCAAACGTTTTGGGTAGCCTTCCACAAGCTTCCCACAATAAGTTTGGCCCATTCCTCCTGACAGAGCTGGTGTAACCGATTCAGGTTTGTAGGCCTCCTTGCTCGCACACGCTTTTTCAGTTCTGCCCACATATTTTCTATAGGATTGAGGTCAGGGCTTTGTGACGGCCACTCCAATACCTCGACTTTGTTGTCCTTAAGCCATTGTGCCACAACTTTGGAAGTATGCTTGGGGTCATTGTCCATTTGGAAGACCCATTTGCGACCAACCTTCAACTTCCTGACTGATGTCTTGAGATGTTGCTTCAATATATCCACATAATTTTCTTTCCTCATGATGCCATCTATTTTGTGAAGTGCACCAGTCCCTCCTGCAGCAAAGCACCTCCACAACATGATGCTGCCAGCCGGTTGGGATGGTGTTCTTTGGCTTGCAAGCCTCCCCCTTTTTCCTCCAAACATAACAATGGTCATTATGGCCAAACAGTTCTATTTTTGTTTCATCAGACCAGAGAACATTTCTCCAAAAAGTATGATCTTTGTCCCCATGTGCAGTTGCAAACTGCAGTCTGGCTTTTTATGGCGGTTTTGGAGCAGTGGCTTCTTCCTTGCTGAGCGGCCTTTCAGGTTATGTCGATATAGGACTCGTTTTACTGTGGATATAGACACTTTTGTACCTGTTTCCTCCAGCATCTTCACAAGGTCATTTGCTGTTGTTCTGGGATTGATTTGTACTTTTTGCACCAAAGTACGTTCATCTCCAGGAGACAGAACTCCTTCCTGAGCAGTATGACGGCTATGTGGTCACATGGTGTTTATACTTGCGCACTATTGTTTGTACAGATGAACGTGGTACCTTCAGACATTTGGAAATTGCTCCCAAGGATGAACCAGACTTGTTGAGGTCTACAATTTTTGTTCTGAGGTCTAGGCTGATTTCTTTTGATTTTCCCATGATGTCAAGCAAAGAGGCACTGAGTTTGAAGGTAGGCCTTGAAATACATCCACAGGTACACCTCCAATTGACTCAAATGATGTCAATTAGCCTATCAGAAGCTTCTAAAGCCATGATATCATTTTCTGGAATTTTCCAAGCTGTTTAATGGTACAGTCAACTTAGTGTATGTAAACTTCTGACCCACTGGAATTGTGATGCAATGAATTATAAGTGAAATAATCTGTCTGTAAAAAATTGTTGGAAAAATTACTTGTGTCATGCACAAAGTAGATGTCCTAACCAACTTGCCAAAACTATAGTTTGTTAACAAGAAATTTGTGGAGTGGTTGAAAAACGAGTTTTAATGACTCCAACCAAAGTGTATGTAAACTTCTGACTTCAACTGTATAGGGCAAAAAACATTTGTTTTTAAAAAAGCTAGTAAGGATAGTAAAATTATTGTTCTGTTGATAACAAAATCAATCTCTCTCACACTCTTTCTATTACAGTTATACCAGAGTAACACAATTTGCATCAGTTTAAAAAACGTCATCATAAGTGGTCCCACAAAACTGTATCAAACTAAATATATAGGCCTATGGTTCATATGATCCATAAAGGGACTTGGACATGTTACTCCACTCCAATTCCGGTAGAATGCCACTATAACGTCACATATTCCCAGACACACTGTGTTACACTTATCCCAACTGGGACTACTACTACACAGGGTGACTTTTTGACAACGCAAAAAAAAAAGCGCTGTTGTCAAAACAAGCGCACATTTTTTTAGCTGCCAAAATGGGGCACACAGAGTCAATCGGGAAAATATGAAATGACACCCTATAGAGGGGAATAGTGTGCCATTTGACACACAGTCAGTCTAATAGTCGATGCCCTGGTCCTCGTCATAGTGCCCGCTGTACTGCTGTTGGTACCCACCCCGGTACTCCTCTTCATCGTCATGGTGATACTGGTACTCCGCCTGGTAGTCGCTGTCACTAATCTCCGATCCATTGGTCCCTGTTCCCAGGCTCCCGTTGCCATGGCTACCGGCATTGTTGCCGAGGGTAACGGGAGACGTGGGCTCCGTGGGGGAGGTGCAGTACTTGGGGTCGTAGATCTGCCTGCCCAGGCCGTAGCTGCTCATTCCCTTCTGGGATGCCACCTTGTTGGTGCCCATCTGCAGGGAGATGGTGGAGCTGTCTGCTGTCTGTCCTGCCGACTTCTGGTCGTAGATGTCACGGCGGGTACCCGGCGCCGACATGCCAGCCTGGGGGAGAGGGGGGAGGGGGAGCGGATGCAGGGCAGAGGGGGAGCGGAGCGGAGGGAGGGAGAGAGTGGGAGTGGAGGGAGGGAAGGAAGGAGAGAGGACAGGGGGGAGCGGAGGGAGAGAAGGTTAGGTTGATGGTTAAGTGGGAGTGTGTGTGTGTGTGTGTGTGTGTGTGTGTGTGTGTGTGTGTGTGTGTGTGTGTGTGTGTGTGTGTGTGTGTGTGTGTGTGTGAGAGAGAGAGAGTAAAAGGGTGTGTGTTTGTTAGAGAGAGCAAGAATGTGTGTCTGTGTGTGCGTGCACCTGGCCACAGTAACCTTTAGTTGGTAGATGTCTCACTCTGATACAAGATTACTGCTAATTGCTTCCTGGGATTAAAGTGGCTAGGAATCCACTGCTGCAGAACCATTGAACCACAAGAACCACAGTACTTTATACACCACAGATGAACAGTACACTCTTACCTGGCTGGCTCCTTTGTTGGTTCCCATCTGCAGACTGATGGTAGTCTGGTCGTAGGGCTTGTCCGTCTGTGACTTTGGGTCGTATAAGTGTCTCCTGGTCCCGTACGCTGTCATACCAGACTGGCTGGCACATTTATTTGTCCCCATCTACCCAGGACAAAAACAGCTTTCAGACATGGCTCCATCCATAGGTCACAATGTCCTCTAATCAAATCTATTCTATGTCTGGCAATGGTATTGACCACAAATTCAATTTGTTTTTCAGAGTACGACTGGTATCCATTGTTTTGGTACAGACAGGATAAAACACACACACACACACACACACACACACACACACACACACACACACACACACACACACACACACACACACACACACACACACACACACACACACACACACACACACACACACACACACACACAGAGAGAGAGAGTATGCCAAACATTAGAAACATCTTGAGTTGCAATCCCCCCTTTTGCCCTCAGTACAGCCTCAATTCGTTGCGGCATTGACTCTACAAGGTGTCGAAAGCGTTCCACAGGGATGTTGGCCCATGTTGACACCAATGCTTCCCAGAGTTGTGTCAAGATTGTGGGCGCTGTCTTGTTAGACTTCAGTGCAGCTTTTGACATTATTGATCGAAGTCTGCTGCTGGAAAAATGTATGTGTTATGGCTTTACACCCCCTGCTATAATGTGGATAAAGAGTTACTTGTCTAACAGAACACAGAGGGTGTTCTTTAATGGAAGCCTCTCAAATATAATCCAGTTAGAATCAGGAATTCCCCAGGGTAGCCGTTTAGGCCCTTCGCTTTTACATTTTTTTACTAACGACATGCCACTATTTGAGTAAAGCCCGAGTTTCTATGAATGCGGATGACTCAACATTATACACGTCAGCTACTACAGCGAGTGAAATGACTGCAACACTCAACAAAGAGCTGCAGTTAGTTTCAGAGTGGATGGCAAGGAATAAGTTATCCCTAAATATTTCTAAAACTAAAAGCATTGTATTTGGAACAAAACACTCACGTAAACCTCAACTTAATCTTGTAAGAAATACTGTGGAAATTGAGCAAGTTGAGATGACTAAACTGCTTGGAGTAACACTAGATTGTAAACTGTCATGATCAGAACATATTAATGCAGTAGTAGCTAAGATGGGGAGAAGTCTGTCTATAATAAAGCGATGCTCTGCATTCTTAACAACACTATCAACAAGGCAGGTCCTACAGGCCCTAGTTTTGTTGCACCTGGACTATTGTTCAGTCGTGTGGTCAGGTGCCACAAAAAAGGACTTAGGAAAATTGCAATTGGCTCAGAACAGGGCAACACGGCTGGCCCTTGGATGTACACAGAGAGCTAATATTAATAATATGCATGTCAATCTCTTCTGGCTGAAAGTGGAGGAGAGATTGACTTCATCACTACTTTTATTTATGAGAGGTAATGACATGTTGAAAGCACCGAGCTGTCTGTCTAAACTACAGGTACACAGCATGCATACCCCACAAGACATGTCACCAGAGGTCTTTTCACAGTCCCCAAGTCCAGAACAAACTATGAGAGGCACACAGTACTACATAGAGCTATGGCTACATGGAACTCTATTCCACATCAAGTAACTGACGCAAGCAGTAAACAAACATTGGTGCACGCACGCACGCACGCACGCACGCACGCACGCACGCACGCACGCACGCACGCACGCACACACACACACACACACACACACACACACACACACACACACACACACACACACACACACACACACACACACACACACACACACACACACAGACAGATTTAGTACTGTAGATATGTGGTAGTGGTGGAGTAGGGGCCCGAGGGCACACAGTGTGTTGTGAAATCTGTGAATGTATTGTAATGTTTTAAAATGGTATAAACTGCCTTAATTTTGCTGGACCCCAGGAAGAGTAGCTAATGGGGATCCATAACAAATACAAATAAAAATGTTCTTTGGGTGTTGGACCATTCTTGATACACACGGGAAACAGTAGAGCGTGAATTTTTTTTAAAACAGCAGCACTGCAGTTTTTGACACAAACCAGAGCACCTGGCACCTACTACCATACCCCGTTCAAAGGCACTTACATATTTTGTCTTGCCCAATCATCCTCTGAACGGCACACATACAATCCATGTCTCACGGCCTAAAAATCCTTCTTTAACCTGTCTCCTCCTCTTCATCATCTACACTGATTGAAGTGAATTTAACAGGTGACATCAATAGGGGATAATAGCTTTTATCTGGATTCACCTGGTCAGTCTATGTCAAGGAAAGAGCAGGTGTTCCTCTGTAAATATTTTTGGGGGATGTACTACATGTCTACTGCTGTAATATCATTAAGTGGATATTTTGGGGGATGAGATCCACTTATGACATTATCTCTGTGTGTCACGCCCTGGCTTTAGTTATCTTTGTTTTCTTTATTATTTTGGTTAGGTCAGGGTGTGACATGGGGGATTTATGTGTTTTGTCTTGTCTAGGGGTTTTGTATGTTTATGGGTGTTTTCTAGTCTAGGTGTTTGTATGTCTATGGTTGCCTAGATTGGTTCTCAATTAGAGGCAGCTGTTTATCATTGTCTCTGATTGGGAACCATATTTATGTAGCCATATTCTTTAGGGATTTCGTGGGTAATTGTCTATGTGTTAGTTGCCTATGTCTGCACTGTTATATATAGCGTCACGTTCGTTTTGTTGTTTTGTATTAGTTTGGTTAGTGTTTCTTCTTAAATAAATAGAAGAATGTATTCACTTCACACTGCGCCTTGGTCCTCCTCTCTTCCTCCATACAACGAACGTGACACTGTGGTAATTGCTATTGTGTTAGCATGACTCACCTGCAGTCCAATGACACATTGTCCAGCCTTCATTTTCTCCTCGTCGAAATGGCGCGTCCTCTTGTCCGCGTACTTCACACCGAGGTCACAGTTGGAGTTTGAACCTTTGGTTTTCGCCTGTTGCATGGTAAGAGACAAAGTAACAAAGTCAGTGTTGCTTGCAGTTTTACATAAATGTTTTTACTCACTAATTACAACTGTACTGTAAGCCTACACAGTGGTGCATGGACATCTCAATCACCAGCAATTCAATAAAAAACAGTGTTTGTTCGACCACGGATTTCAGCACCAACAACAAAAACAAACCAAAAACCAATGTTTGCATCTTTTTCATGTCATGCTCTTCCATGGCACCGTGTGTGGTGTTATGGCACATGGTTATATTGAGGTCAGGAACAACTCAGGGTTCCACATTCACCCCAGTCTAACCGAGAACCTACCACACCAGCCAGGGACAGCAGTGTGCTCTGGACTTGGGTCATGTTTCCATTCTCAAACAGGTCGTTGGCCTCAAAGATATCGTTGGGACAAAGGCCAAACTTCAGAATGGCTCGGATGAAATTCCCCAGATTTTCCAGCTAGAAGGGAACAACAAAGGAAATCAGACTCCGGTTCAGTCTCGTTATTTAGTCTTGTCGAACAAAAAGCATTTTCCCTCTGTGAAATGGTATATATCAACATCTTTTATTTTTTACAGTATATATCAACATATTTTATTTTGTTTCACGTACCTTGTGCCAGTTGAGTTTGGAGTGGTTGATTTTCTTGATGGAACCAGGCTGCAGTTTGTTTATCAGCCTAAGGTAGAAGAAAAGAGTAAACTCTTACAGTTTGATATGAACATAAAACAGATTCTCAACTAGAGCAATGAAAAATAATACACTGTTCCTAGTGGTAGTGAAAATAATGATAGAGAGATTAAGACCACAGAGCTAATCCTCTGTAGGCCTTTTCAACACCTGATCACTGTTATAAAAACAATATAACATCCTGTATTAAGTCTACTGGAGTGATCATCTATCGAGGAATGTGACTAAGTATTCCCCTACATCCTCATAGCTGACTGAGCTGAAGACAGGTGAAGTCTAGGGCTTGTAAAACAGAAAATTGAACAGGGCAAAACATCATTCACATGTTGGGGATGATAATACAACCTAACAATATGGATTGGACAAATGGTATAATATGTATAAATACCTAAAACATTAGAATACATATAATAGTAAATTCCACACAGATCCACTTTGTGTAGACAGAAAAACAATAAAACTAACTCGCAGAGGATGACTCCGTCCTTAAGGCCTTTCTGGAAGTTCTCTCCAATGGGCATGCCCGTCACCTCCTCAATCCAAAACCGGAGCTCCTCCTCCTTCTGCAGGTCATACTTCCCTGCGATCTGAAAATATAAAATAATTATGTAACTCCACCCACTCTTCATTTAACCTCTCTAGGCTAGGGGGCGGTATTTTTACATCTGGATGAAAAGCGTGCCCAAAGTAAACTGCCTGCTACTCAGGCCCAGAAGCTAGGATATGCATATTATTAGTGGATTTGGATAGAAAACACTCTGAAGTTTCTAAAACTGTTCGAATGATGTCTGTGAGTATAAGATAACTTATTTGGCAGGCGAAACCCCGAGGACAAACCATCCAGGATTTTTCTTTTTAGGTCACTCTCTTTTCAATGGGTTTTCTATGTGGATCTAAATTTCTAAGGCACTTGCTTGCAGTTCCTATCGCTTCCACTGGATGTCAACAGTCTTTAGAAATTGGTTGATGTTTTTACTTTCAGAAATGAAGAAGTAGGGCTGTTCATAACGAGGGTCGAGTCTAGTGTGCTGTTGTGGTTGGGGCGCGCGACCTGAAAGCTCGCTCCACTTTGTTTTTATCCGCTATTGAACGCAGTCTATCCCATCTTAAATTGTATCGATTATTTGCGTTAAAAAATACCTAAAGTTGTATTAGGAAAGTAGTTTGAAATGTTTGGACAAAGATTACAGGTAACTTATTAGATATTTTGTAGTCATGTTGCACGAGTTGGAACCGGTGTTTTTCTGGATCAAACGCGCCAAATAAATTGACATTTTGAAGATATAACGACGGAATTAATCGAACAAAGGAACCATTTGTGATGTTTATGGGACATATTGGAGTGCCAACAGAAGAAGCTCTTCAAAGGTAAGGCATGAATTATATCGTTATTTCTGAGTTTTGTGTCGCGCCTGGGGGAAGAAATATGATTGTCTGTGTTTGTTTGATGGGGTGCTGTCCTCAGATAATCACATGGTTTGCTTTTTTGAAATCTTTTTGAAATCTGACACCGTGGCTGGATTAACAAAATGTTAAGCTTTATTTTGACATATTGCATGTGTATTTTCAAGAATGTTAAATATTTACAATTCTGTAGTTTGAATTTGGCGCCCTGCACTTTCACTGGATGTTGGTCAGGTGGGACGGTAGCGTCCCATCTAGCCTAGAGAGGTTAACAATAGTTCAAAATCAAACCCTGACCCCCCTAGACACTTGTGGGGATATGACAGGTTTGGATAGGTAGGCTATACGACATCAATACCACTTAGCCTACAAGTGGGCAAGGTCAACAATTACCATAGACTTCCGATCCTGAACGCAAACCCAATCCTAACATCAACCAAATAAGCTACACACTTAATAAGGTATCTTGTAATTTGATCCAATGTTAACCACAATGTAAGCCTAAACCTAGACTACTTTATGAACTCCATAATCTTTTGGTATAATTGTTCTTTCTACTTGAATTTTGTATTTATATTGATGTGTGTATTTTCTGTAATTTATGTAATTCAGGGCTCATTTGTAAAAGAGACCTTGGTCTCAGTATGACTGCCTGATAAAATAAAGGTTAAATAAATAAATACATATTATGCCTGTGTGTGACACAGGGAGTGAGTCTGTGAGTTCTAATAGCCTCTAGGCAGAGAAGCAGTGTTTATGTTAAGTGTAATGCATTAGTCTGACCTCAACAGATTGCTTAGTAAGCAGTGAGCAGCACACCCATTCAATAGTTATAACTCGTGGTCATTGGGCCCAGCCGGCCCACTCCTTGGGAAAGTTAGATTAGGTCTGTTTAAAGGGTAGACTTGCACAATAATTTATACAGAACATTTGAGAAAGCATTATACAATTTAAACCAAAAGGAAAAACAATTCTGATATCCATTCTATTCACTCATGTATTTTCTTAAAGAGAAGGTCACTTGAGGTAACGCTTCAGTCCTCACAACAACACAAGGCCAAAGCTTTTCAACTGAAGCCAAAGCCGATCTATCACATATCGTTCTAAAGGTCCGTTTTTTGGGAAAACAACTCTTCTCTCCTCTCCCTCACATCACTGCTGTGTGGCCTGCTGCCAGGAGTGGTAAGACACACAGGAAATGACATGGACCGCTGCCCCATGCCTGAACCCTGGCTTTAATGGATGGCTCCACAGATTCCCCAGTCCAGACTAACACTGCTGCTTTACCCAATGACTTGAAGGAGAGAGAGAAAGACAGACAGACAGACAGACACACAGACACACAGAACGGAAGATAGAAAGACTCCTGAGATCTGCTGAGCAATGAAGTGTCTTAAACTTCCATGAAAACATCACAGAGACAACTTTACGTGAGATAGCGGAGGGAGACATTAGAGGGATATTGCCCTCAGCCATCTTAATGAGCTTTCATAGGCTGCTTGGTTGAAGCCCTGGGCTTCCAACTGTGATGTACATATTTTCAAATCAAATAAAATTTTATTCATCACATACACATATTGAGCAGATGTTATTGCGGGTGTAGCGAATTGCTTGTGTTCCTAGCTCCATCAGTGCAGTAGTATCTAACAATTCACAACAATACACACATGTAAAAGTAAAAGAATGGAATTAAGAAATATATAAATATTAGGATGAGCAATGTCGGAGTGGTATTGACTAAATACAGTAAGAATAGAATACAGTATATACATATACATGAGATGAGTAAAGCAGTATGTAAACATTATTAAAGTGACTAGTGTTCCATTATTAAAATGGCCAGTGATTCCATGTCTATGTATATAGGGCAGCAGCCTCTAAGGTGCAGGGCTGAGAAACTGTGTGGTAGCCGGCTAGTGATGGCTATTTAACAGTCTGATGGTTTTGAGATTGAAGCTGTTTTTGATGCACCTGTACTAACCTCACCTTCTGGATGTTAGTGGGGTGAACAGGCCGTGGCTCGGTTGGTTGATGTCTTTGATGATCTTTTTGGCCTTCCTGTGACATCGGGAGCTGTAGGTGTCCTGGAGGGCAGGCAGTGTGTCCTCTGTGATGCGTTGGGCAGATCATACCACCCTCTGGAGAGCCCTGCGGTTGTGGGCAGCGCAGTTACCGCTGCGGTGATACAGCCTGACAGGATGCTCTCAATTGTGCATCTGTGAAAGTTTCTGGGGGTCTTAGGGGCCAAGCCAAATTTCTTCAGCCTCCTGAGGTTGAAGAGGCGCTGTTGCGCCTTCTTCACCACACTGTCTGTGTGGGTGGACCATTTCAGATTGTCAGTGATTTCCCCCCGAGGAATTTGAAGCTTTCCATCTTCTCCACAGCGGTCCCGTCAATGTGGATAGGGCCGTGCTCCCTCTACTGTTTTCTGAAGTCCACGATCAGCTCCTTCGTTTTGTTGATGTTGAGAGAGGTTATTTTCCTGGCCCCACTCTGCCAGGGCCCTCACCTCCTCCCTGTAGGCTGTCTCGTCATTGTTGGCAATGGAGCAACGAACCGCCCTTGCTGTCTCTCCAGGGCCGGTTCCCCTCTCTCCACTGGGATTCTCTGCCTCTAACCCTGTTACTGGGGCTGAGTCACTGGCTTGCTGGTGCTCTTTCATGCCGTCCCTAGGAGGGGTGCGTCACTTGAGTGGGTTGAGTTACTGACGTGAACTTCCTGTCTGGGTTGGCGCCCCCCCTTGGTTGTGCTGTGGTGGAGACCTTTGTGGGCTATACTCGGCCTTGTCTCAGGATTGTAAGTTGGTGGTTGAGGATATCCCTCTAGTGGTGTGGGGGCTGTGCTTTGGCAGAGTGGGTGGGGTTATATCCTTCCTGTTTGGCCCTGTCCGGGGGTTTCTTCGGATGGGGCCACAGTGTCTCCTGACCGCTCCTGTCTCAGCCTCCAGTATTTATGCTGCAGTAGTTTATGTGTCGGGGGGCTAGGGTCAGTTGGTTATACCTGGAGTACTTCTCCTGTCTTATCCAGTGTCCTGTGTGAATTTAAGTATGCTCTCTCTAATTCTCTCGTTCTCTCTTTCTCTCTGAGAACCTGAGCCCTAGGACCATACGTCAGGACTACCGGGCATGCTGACACCTTGCTGTCCCCAGTCCGCCCGGCCTTGCTGCTATTCCAGTTTCAACTGTTTCTGCCTGCGGTTACGAAACCCCCACCTGTCCCAGACCTGCTGTTTTCAACTCTTAATCATCGGCTATGAAAAGCCAACTGAGATTTATTCCTGATTATTATTTGACCATGCTTGTCATTTATGAACATTTTGAAAATCTTGGCTCTCTCTAATTTTCTCCTTCTCTCTTTCTTTCTCTCGGAGGACCTGAGCCCTAGGACCATACGTCGGGACTACCGGCCGTGGTGACTCCTTGCTGCCCTCAGTCCGCCTGGCCTTGCTGCTATTCCAGTTTCAACTCTTCTGCCTGCGGTTATGGAACCCCTACCTGTCCCAGACCTGCTGTTTTCAACTCTTAATGATCGGCTATGAAAAGCCAACTGAGATTTATTCCTGATTATTATTTGACCATGCTTGTCATTTATGAACATTTTGAAAATCTTGGCTCTCTCTAATTTTCTCCTTCTCTCTTTCTTTCTCTCGGAGGACCTGGGCCCTAGGACCATGCGTCGGGACTGCCGCCCGTGGTGACTCCTTGCTGTCCCCAGTCCGCCTGGCCTTGCTGCTATTCCAGTTTCAGCTGTTCTGCCTGCGGTTATGGAACCGCCACCTGTCCCAGACCTGTTGTTTTTCAACTCTTAATGTCAGCTATGAAAAGCCAACTGAAAATTATTCATGATTATTATTTGACCATGCTTGTCACTTATGAACATTTTTGAAGATCTTGGCATAGTTCTGTTATAATCTCCACCCGGCACAGCCAGAAGAGGACTGGCCACCCCTCATAGCCTGGTTCCTCTCTAGGTTTCTTCCTAGGTTTTGGCCTTTCTAGGGAGTTTTTCCTAGCCACCGTGCTTCTACACCTGCATTCTAGCTGTTTGGGGTTTTAGGCTGGGTTTCTGTACAGCACTTCGAGATATTATCTGATGTACGAAGGGCTATATAAAATAAAATTGATTGATTGATTGATTGGCAATCAGGCCTACTACTGTTGTGTCGTCTGCCAATTTGATGATTGAGTTGGAGGCATGAGTGGCCACGCACTCATGGGTGAACGGGCAGTACAGGAGGGGGCTGAGCATGCACCCTTGTGGGGCCTCTGTGTTGAGGATCAGCGAAGTAGAGGTGTTATTTCCTACCGTCACCACCTGGGGTGGACCGTCAGGAAGTCCAGGAGCAGTTGCACAGGGCGGGTTTCAGACCCAGGGCCCTGAGCTTAATGATGAGCTTAGAGGGTACAATGATGTTGAAGGCTGAGCTATAGTCAATGAACTGCATTCTGACGTAGGTATTCCTCTTGTCCAGATGGGATAGGGCAGGGTGAAGTGCGATGGCAACTGCATCGTCTGTGGATCTATCTATCTATTTAACTGCCTCATTGCCTGCATCCGTAATGGGTCTGCGGTCAAACAACCACCCCACATCACTTTCAAACGCTCCCTAAAACACTTCAGCGTCCAGGCCTTTCTAATCGACCTGGCCTGGGTATCCTGGAAGGATATTGACCTCATCCGTCAGTAGAGGATGCCTGGTTACTCTTTAAAAGTGCCTTCCTCACCATCTTAAATAAGCATGCCCCATTCAAAACATTTTGAACCAGGAACAGATCTAGACCGTGGTTCTCTCCAGACCTGACTGCCCTTGACCAGCACAAAAACATCCTGTGGCGTTCTACATTAGCATCGAACAGCCCCCACGATATGCAACTTTTCAGGGAAGTTAGGAACCAATATACACAGTCAGTTAAGAAAGCCAGGGCTAGCTGAAATTTGCATCCAGAACTCAAAGTTCTGGGACACTGTAAAATCCATGGCGAATAAGAGCACCTCCTCCCAGCTGCCCACTGCGCTGAGGCTAGGATACACTGTCACCACCGATAAATCCACTATAATTGAAAATGTCAATAAGCATTCTTCTACGGCTGGCCATGCTTTCCACCTGGCTACCCCTACCCTGATCAACAGCCCTCCACCCCCCACAGCAACTCACCCAAGCCTCCACAACTTCTGCTTCACCCAAATCCAGATAGCCGATGTACTGAAAGACCTGCAAAATCTGCCCCCCTACAAATCAGCCGGGCTAGACGATCTGGACCCTCTCTTTCTAAAATTATCTGCCGAAATTGTTGCAACCCCTACTACTAGCCTGTTCAACCTCTCTGTTGTATTGTCTGAGATTCCCATAGATTGGAAAGCTGCCGCGGTCATCCCCATCTTCAAAGGGTGAGACACTCTAGACCCAAACTGCTACAGACCTATATCTATTCTACTCTGCCTTTCTAAGGTCTTCGAATGCCAAGTTAACAAACAGATCACCGACCATTTCGAATCCCACCGTACCTTCTCCGCTATGCAATCTGGTTTCAGAGCTGGTCATGGGTGCACCTCAGCCACGCTCAAGCTACTAAACAATATCATAACCGCCATCGATAAGAAACATTACTGTGCAGCCGTATTCATCGAGCTGGCTAAGGCTTTCGACTCTGTCAATCACAACATTCTTATTGGCATACTCAACAGCCTTGGTTTCTCAGATGATTGCCTCGCCTGGTTCACCAACTACTTCTCAGACAGAGTTCAGTGTGTCAAATCGGAGGGCCTGTTGTCCGGACCTCTGGCAGTCTCTATGGGTGTGCCAGAGGGTTCAATTCTCGGGCAGACTCTCTTCTCTGTATACATCAATGATGTCGCTCTTGCTGCTGGTGATTCTCTGATCCACCTCTATGCAGATGACACCATTCTGTATACCTCTGGCCCATATTGGCCACTGTGTTAACTTCACTAGGGTAGGGGGCAGCATTGGGCATTTTGGATGAAAAGCGTGTCCAAATTAAACTGCCTGCTACTCAGCCATAAAAGCTAGAATATGCAAATAATTAGTAGATTTGGATAGACAACACTCTGAAGGTTCTACAACTGTTTGAATGACGTCTGTGAGTATAACAGAACTCATATGGCAGGCAAAAACCTGAGAAAGAATCCAACCAGGAAGTGGGAAATCTGAGGTTGATAGTTTTTCAACTCATGGCCTATCGAATACACAGTGTCTATGGGGTGGGTCATATTGCACTTCCTAAAGCTTCCAATAGATGTCAACAGTCTTTAGAACCTTGTTTGAGGCTTCTACTGTGAAGTGGGGGCGAATGAGAGGGGATTGAGTCAGAGGTCTGCCAGAGAGGCATGAGCTGACCACGCGCGTTCACGTGATAGTTAGCTTGCGTTCCATTGCAATTCTACAGACAAAGGAATTCTCCGGCTGGAACATTATTGAAGATTTATGTTAAAAACATCCTAAAGATTGATTCTATACATCGTTTGACATGTTTCTACGGACTGTAATGGAACTTTTTGACTTTTCGTCTGCACCTAGTGATCGCGCCTCATGAATTTTGATTACTGGGCTAAACGCGCAAACAAAAAGGAGGTATTTGAACATAAATTATGGACATTATCGAACAAAACAAACATTTATTGTGGAACTGGGATTCCTGGGAGTGCATTCTGATGAAGATCATCAAAGGTAAGTGAATATTTACAATGCTATTTCTGACTTCTGTTGACTCCACAACATGGCGGGTATCTTTATGGCTTGTTTTGGTCTCTGAGCGCTGTACTCAGATTATAGCATGGTGTGCTTTTTCGGTAAAGCTTTTTTGAAATCTGACACAGCGGTTGCATTAAGGAGAAGTTTATCTAAAGTTCCATGCATAACACTTGTATCTTTTATCAGTGTTTATTATGAGTATTTCTGTAAATTGACGTGGCTCTCTGCAAAATAACCGGATGTTTTGGAAGCAAAACATTACTGAACGTAACGCACCAATGTAAACTGAGATTTTTGGATATAAATATGAACTTTATCGAACAAAACATACATGTATTGTGTAACATGAAGTCCTATAAGTGTCATCTGATGAAGATCATCAAAGGTTAGTGATTAATTTTATCTCTATTTCTGCTTTTTGTGACTCCTCTCTTTGGCTGGAAAAATGGCTGTGTTTTTCTGTGACTAGGTACTGACCTAACATAATCAGATGGTGTGCTTTTGTCGTAAAGCCTTTTTGAAATCGGAAACTGTGGTGGGATTAACAACAAGTGTATCTTTAAAATGGTGTAAAATACTTGTATGTTTGAGGAATTTTAATTATGAGATTTCTGCTTTTTGAATTTGGCGCTCTGCACTTTCACTGCCTGTTGTCATATCGATCCCGTTAACGGGATCTCACCCTAAAGAAGTTAATTGAAATGCATTCCAGGTGACTACCTCATGAAGCTGGTTGAGAGTATTCCAAGAGTGTGCAAAGCTGTCATCAAGGCAAAGGGTGGTTACTTTTAAGAGTCTCAAATATATTTTTATTTGTTGAACACTTCTTTGGTTACTACATGATTCCATGTTTTATTTTATATTTTTGATGTCTTCACTATTAGGTGTGTCCAAACTTTTGACTGGTACGGTACGTTTCGTGTCTGAGCCGTTGAATTGCGACTCCACTTTGTCTCTGTACTGACGTTTTGCCTGTTTGATTGCCTTACGGTGGGAATAACTACACTATTTGTATTCAACCATATTTCCAGTCACCTAGTCATGGTTAAAAGCGGTGGTTCGCACTTTCAGTTTTGCGCGAATGCCTTCCACGGTTTCTGGTTTGGGTAGGTTTTAACAGTCCCTGTGGGAACAACATCCCGTCACTGTGTCCTTGTAAGAGTCAATGTTATTCTCAGAGGCTACCCGGAACATATCCCAGTCTGCGTGATCAAAACAATCTTGAAGCATGGATTCCGATTGGTCAGACCAGCATTGAATAGACCTTAGCACGGGTACTTCCTGTTTGAGTTTCTGCCTATAGGGAGGGAGGACCAAAATGGAGTCGCGATCTGAGGGCCTTGTAGGCACCTTGAAAAGGCGAGTGGCAGTGATCTAGTGTTTTTCCTAAGCGAGTACTACAGTTAATTAAGGAGTTGATAGAACTTCGGCAGCGTTTTCCTCAAATTTGCTTTGTTAAAATTCCCAGCTACAATAAATGCAGCCTCGGGATATGTGGTTTCCAGTTTTCATAAAGTCCAGTGTAGTTCCTTGAGGGCCGTTGTGGTATCAGCTTGAGGGGGAAATTCCACAGCTGTGACTATAACCGAAGAGAATTCTCTTGGGAGGTAATACGGTCGGCATTTGATTGTGATATATTTTAGGTAAGGTGAACAAAAGGTTCGGTATGTTATCACAATCACAGCATGAGTAGTTAATCATGAACTATACACTCCGCCTTTCTTCTTCCCGGAGAGTTTTTTATTCCGGTCTGTGCAATGAACTGAGAACCCAGCTGGCTGTATGGATGGGAGAGTATATCCCGAGAGAGCCATGATTCCGTGAAACAGAGTATGTTACAGTCCCTGACATCTCTCTGGAAGGAGATCCTCACCCTGAGCTCATCTACGTTATTGTCCAGATACATTAAACGAGTAATATACTTGGAAGCGATAGATGGTGTGCACGCCTCCTGAGTCAGACTAGAAGTCCACTCTGGATACCTCTTCTCCATCCGCGGCGACTTGGAGCAGCCTCTGGGATAATTTCAAGTGCCCTTGGGGGTACGAACAAAGGGTTGAATTCGGGAAAGTCGTATTCCTGGTCGTTACCGCCGCTCTGATATCCAAAAGTTATTTCCGGATGTATATAATAACACAAAAAACGTTCTGGGCTAATAATGTCAGTAACAACACACAAAAAAACAAAATACTCCAAAGTTGCTTAGGAGCTAGAAGCAGAGCTGCTCTGACGGCACCATCTTGCTGCTTTCGCTAATTAATGAAGAGAAAGCACTCAGGGGCCGCATGTGCACCTCAGAGTCCATGTAATCTTATTCATTATGATCTAAAAGGCTAAACTGATCCTAGAACAGCACTGAGAGGCTTGATACATACGGCTCTAGGGCTAATTATCGACTAAGGAGGTATTGTTTTCCCTCGCTGCGCCACAGGAGCAGCCCAAGCAAGTTATGGTACAGTAACAACCCTGGAGTCAGTAGTTTCCCCATACAGAAGGAATGTGGAATAGCGATCGACCAGGTTTCTTCCTCGCAGCTCGAATTACTGTAGTGCATCCTCAGTCTGGCACGCAAGCACAGATCTGACTGCCTCATGGGGAAACCAGAGGGGTTCAGACACTACATACAGTGTACCTGGATATCAAGGAGAAAATCTGACTCTTACAAGGTCTTTGGACAGGAAAATGCAAACCCTATTGATGGCTGTGTAACAAAAATGCAAATGTTCACAATTTCCCAATACAACCTCAGTGTGGAAATATATAAATAGATACTTTTTTTAGATTAATTATTATTTCACTAAATATTTCACAAACAGAGATTGTGAGCCATGGGCTATTGACTTCCATTAAAATGTATGGAATAAAAGGTTAGGTATCGAACCTGAACCATACAAAGATATCTCAAAGTAACAAAACCTCCAAGTTTAAATCAAGCTAAAAAACAAAAAGCCATTGGCAATACCACTGGTCTGTTTTCATTGTCTGAGTCAAGCTACCACAATGTCAAAACAGACCCTCTTCAAGGTCTGTGTCTGTGTGCTTGTGTGTGTGTGTGTGTGTGTGTGTGTGTGTGTGTGTGTGTGTGTGTGTGTGTGTGTGTGTGTGTGTGTGTGTGTGTGTGTGTGTGTGTGTGTGTGTGTGTGTGTGTTTGAGAATGTGAGCAGTGTGTGTTTAGCTGGGAGTAGCCGAGGTAGATCCAAGAGATCCCTCATCTGCAATTTATTAAACACACGCTGCACTTGAGTGACACACACACACACAAAACCAGCACCTCTTGCTGCCTATGGTGAAAATAAGCAAACAAGTAGAGGTTTTCCAAAGGTTCAGAGCCATCTGTGATAGGCCTAATCCTCCACATTCAGAGTCTAACCTCAGCTGAAAGAAGTTTTCAGTTCTCTCAGAAAGACAGAGGGCTGAAATCCCATCAACCTCACACATAACAACTCCCACTTTAACTGTTTCTAACAGTTCATCACCCTTCACACACATAACAAACCAGACTTTTGTGCCTAATAGTTCATCACCCGCCAACATGAGAGTCTTGACAGAGTCAAATCTGAAATCTGTCATCAAGATGAAAAGGGAAAACAATTATTTCAGTATTGCTCAAAGGCTGTGTGTAAGAAAGATGACCGCCGTTCCTACAAAGACCAGCAGTCCTCAAAAAGGGCAAAGAGTCTTTAATGTGATTAAAAGGAGGGGAAAGTTGGGCCTCCCGGGTGGCGCAGTGGTCTAGGGTACTGCATCGCAGTGCTAGCTGCGCCACCAGAGTCTCTGGGTTTGCGCCCAGGCTCTGTCGCAGCCGGCCGCGACCGGGATGTCCGTGGGGCGACGCACAATTGGCCTAGCGTCGTCTGGGTTAGGGAGGGTTTGGCCGGTAGGGATATCCTTGTCTCATCGCACTCCTGTGGCGGGCCGGGCGCAGTGCGCGCTAACCAAGGGGGCCAGGTGCACAGTGTTTCCTCCGACACATTGGTGCGGCTGGCTTCCGGGTTGGAGGCGCGCTGTGTTAAGAAGCAGTGCGGCTTGGTTGGGTTGTGCTTCGGAGGACGCGTGGCTTTCGACCTTCGTTTCTCCCGAGCCCGTACGGAGTTGTAGCGATGAGACAAGATATTAATTACTAGCGATTGCATACCACGAAAAGGGGATTAAAAATACAAATAAAAAAAGGAGGGGAAAGTTGATGTGATGTCCCTGAAATAATTAATCCGACTTCGATACCAAGCTGGAAGGGTCAGAGTTCAATGTGAAAGGTAGATAAAGGAAAAAGTGCCCCTCGCAACCTTGTGTCGTGCCAAACAAGCTACGCTATGCTAGCCGTTGCTATGAGACTCAAGTCCCACACAGGGAGTCCTTTAAAAAAATGCCCAATGCAGCCATTTTTCTCTCAATATCAAATAATTTCTGGGTAACAATTAAGTACCTTACTGTGACTGTTTTCACTTAAAATGGCCAAAAAAAGTACAAAAACAGCTTCTTAACAAAGTGCAATTTCTTAAGCAAGAGCTTTGCTAGAACTGTCTGGGAGAGGTTTAAGTGGGGAAGGGAAAACAGAAAATGTGCCATTATATGCAGAAAGGCTTGGAACTGTTACTTATTGGTCTAACTAATTTACGCATGGTGATGTCACTGTGGATGGTCAAAAATCTATCCTATGGTACGCCGTTTGGGTCTTTGCCTGTCAAAAAAGATACACTTGACACATTAAATAAGCTTTTAATTTTACATGTCAAATAACACAATTCTATTATAGAATGTTGTGTGTGCTGAATTTGCATGTGCAAGCCAAGCGCCACCACTACTATCAGTAGCACTGTCAAAGCCGTGCAAAAAAGTCTGCAAACAAGCACACACCGGCCACGAACGATGTGTTTACAATACCGCATTGTTAATAAGTCATTATTTGTTTGACCACTACTTCTGGGGTAGCTAGCTAGCTTTAGCTTGGGACCTATCTAGCACCAATACAACCAGCCTGAAAACAATGACCAGTAGAAACTGCAGTCATTTTCACTGTTCTTAGCAATGATTTAGGAATCCTTGTGAGTAAGTATTAGCTAGGTAGCCACGTGTTGTTCGCCTATTGAAATGTAACTTCAGTTCATGAAAATAAATAGCTAGCCAACTACGTAACCCCGTTGCCCAAAGCTAACGTTCTAAACAGCCAGCTAGCTTCATCTGGTACCTATTTGAAAGTGATGCAGATGGTTACAATTGGTGGAATCATGCCATATTTAGACTAGATAATGTTAAACAAGGTTGGAATGTGAAGCAATGAAATGGGGTATCAGTCTACTCAGTGACACCCACAGAACACAACTGTGAAGAGTTTAGCTTTATCGTGGGACTGTAGCTCTTATCGCGGGATTGTGACTGTGTGAAATCACCTCCCCAGTCAGCCTATTTGTCACGCCCTGACTTTAGTTAAATTTTGTTTTCTTTATTTTTTGGTGAGGTCAGGGTGTGACAAGGGTGGTTTGTTTAGTTTTTGTATTTGTCTAGGGGTTTTGTCTATCTATGGGAATTTGGTATGGTCTAGGGGATTGTAGGTTTATGGTGGCCTGAATTGGTTCCCAATCAGAGACAGCTGTTTCTCGTTGTCTCTGATTGGGGAGCCTATTTAGGTTGACATTTTTACATGTTGGTTTTGTGGGTAGTTGTTTTCTGTTTTGTGTTGCTGCACCTTACAGGACTGTTTCGTTTTCGTTCTTTCTCTTTGTTATTTTGTTTAGTGTTCTGTTTTAATAAATATAACATGAACACTTACCACGCTGCGCATTGGTCCGACTACTCTTCATCCGACGACGAAAATCACTACACTATTGTGTGTATTGGTATTCATATTGCACTGTACAGCTTTACCTAAGGACTGGGGATCAACGAAATGGAGTACCACTTTACTCAATACCCAAGATATTTTTAAGAAAATAAAATAAAAATATTAAGAAAAAACACAAGGAAGGGGTAACAATAAAGTATTAGAACATGAAGGACAAACAATACAGCATCACTATCAAACATGTATCAGTCTTTCCGCAGCAGAGCCATCCTTATGTGTGAGGGTGCGTGTGCATGATAATGATATAAAATATATGTCATAGTTTCCTTTTTCATGATCACAATCTTGTGAAACCCGAACCATCCAAGATCCCCCCACAGTTCCCCAATAGCTGTCCATCAACCATTCGAGACCCCTCCCACAGTCCCCCCTCCCCAGAAAAAAAAAAAAATACAATGAATTCCATTCCCCACCCCCAAGAACCCCCCAATGCACCAACAACCAAGAGAATGAACTAAAGAGAAAAAAGGAAAAGACAGAAGAAAACAGCAAACAACAATACACATTTTTATTTTATTTTAAATAATACATTTAAAACAAAGGACATCAAGTGCAACTGAAATCATAACAGCAATGCCAACTGTATATGCTTGTGGGGATCAACGAAATGGAGTATCAGTCTACTCAATACCCAAGATATTTTTTCCCAACATCCTCCTCAGAGTTATCAGACTCCAAAACATCCATGCAGTATTGTTTTTCCTCTGGAATAACACTCAATACACATAGTAGGTTGACAATAAATGTGGCTCAATTCAGTTGTTTCATAGTCCCGCAATAAGAGCTACAACGCTAATGTTCTCTGGGTGTCACTGAATAGACTGATATCCCATGTCATTGATCCACAATCCATACGTAAGGCTCTACATTGAAATAAGTATGCCCCCAATGCAATTCTAAAGTCTAATACATCCAGTGTGATCTCAACAGATTTGTTTGTCTTTTGTTGATTTTATATAACCTTGTTTATTATGATCTATTCAATTATAGCATAATTATACTTTTTGTATTCATTTGCATCACTGTCAATGACATACTTTTAATTTGAAGGCTAACCGCAAAGTCCACTATTGTGGCTAAGCCTTATTGTGGCTAGCTTCACATAGATGGTCCGACCTCCATTAATCAAATAACAACAGTTTCATTAATTAGGGTTATTTTTGATGATGACACCTAGATATATAGTTAGCTAGCTAACTATAGCTACTGAAACAGATTATGTTGTTTTGCTATGTTTTTGTGGATGAACATTGTTTGCATCCATCAGCTAGCTAGCTTTTTTAATAACCAGCACTGTAGGTGCGCGAGACAACTTTACCAGCATCATAGCATACGTATCGATGAATCGTTGTGACATGAAATACGAGTGATAGTGTAATCAATGTGTAACAACTACGTAAAAAAGTAATGAACGCGTTAAATTATTATGTGACGTGCAGTCATATTCAGGTCCTGATTGGTCAACAAGCTTATTTGACACGTCAAATAACACGATTTGATGTGTATCTCTTTTTTCTTTTTTACACGCAAAGAACCAAACAACGTTCCAGAATATCCCACCAAAACAACCTGAAATTTCAGGCAGTCTTTTCAACCAGCTCTTACACTAAAAAGTCCATTATCATAATTTTCACAAGTTCACAGTATTATTCCAATCTCAGTGTGGAAATATATACAAAGCACAGGGAAATCACGTTTTTGACTGCCTGGGCCTTTAAAACTTCCCGTGGATGGCTGACAGAGGGGAGTGTGAACAATTCCTGTTCGGGTCTAGCAATCTCTCCTCTACAGCACAACAATAGCTCCAGTGTTCTTGGGACTTGATAGAGCAGAGCTAGCTAGGCATTCAGAGAGGAAAGAGGGGGAGTAAAGCAGAAATTGATTCATCTTTCTCTTTTCTCAGGCATGCAGAGAAAGAAACCCCCTTGTCTTATACTACCACTCCTGCCCACGCAACTGGAAGCATTTCCTGATGGGTCTGGGGAATGGAGAGAACATCTGGACTGAAAAAAGAATGAGAGTGCCGTATTGTAAACGGGCCGCTCCTTATGGATACGACTTTACTGTACTGCATGTTGCAAAAATCACAGGCTTTGTCCTACAAAAACCTCTTACTGTTTGTTACCACAAAACCCACAATCTGTCCAAATATTGGTTATCCATTTATTGGGAAGAGGAAATAGCATTGAATGGAGCCTTGACAAGAGACAGCTGGTGAGGCGTTAATAAATCATTAACCTTCCGTGGCTCTGGAAAATGTTCAATGGAGTGGAATGATGCAAGGATGATGAGCGTGAGGTGAGGTAGAAACAATTCACCATGTCTGTTTATGTCGCCCTAGGCCCATTGTCATATTGTTGTTTGTTGTAGTGCTGAGAGATTCACCCATTTTTCCGTTTTTAAACACCTAATTGACCAACTCGGTTCAATTATTTGAATTTCATTTTTTTTCTGTGAGCTCAATGCGCACATTGCAAAGTTTCTCTAGAAATAAATCAGATCCAACCTGAACTGTGCCATGTAGTAGAGAGTTGTAGTTTCCAACAGGCCATTTTTCTGCATATATAATTTTGTGCATAAAACATGGTAATTAACTTCAATGAACATAATCCATTGTGCATCTACCTGTCCGGTCTGTATTTATTACGCCTGCTACAGAAGAGAGAAGAATGCGCGATCGTAAGGGGATATAGAGAGCAGCTTTTGCTTCGCAAGGTATCTCTACCTGGAAATACACGATCCAAGTGATTGATAGTTGGTATTTATTCAGCAGTCATAAAAGTATGCCTTACTTACTTTGAAGAACTACAAAGTAGTGATTTTGTCAGACAGCAGCTCTATAGAGATGATGACTTGGCATGAAATAATAAAGTCATCAAATAAAACAAATGTAATATACACCGTTACTGAAATATTGTATTAAAGTAACGTGAATAAATGGTTAATAAGTGATAAGCAGTAATGAGCAGTCACTACCATTATGGGACGTATGAATTGTTTTATTCTGTGTTGTTACAGCACTCAACCCAAATAATCTAAACCAAAATCGAAAATTGTAATATTTTTTTCATGATCGAACCGACTTTAAAAAGCACTAGTTGTTCAGCACTAGTTTGTTGACATACAGTAAGAACGTGTTAACATAGTCTCAAGTAAAGCTGGAAGGCGGCCATTTTCCACATTGTGTAAACAATAACGTTTTTCCTTTTCCAATTCAAATCTATCCATCCTCAAAAGTGAGCCATGACTCAAAATGTCACTGTTATCCTTAGGACACATCCTCCTTACCTAAAAATAACCAGAAAGGAGAAAAAAAGGCTACCAATATGTCACAAACAGAAAGTGCTGCTGCTCCATCCTGTGTTTTTCTTGAAGGGCAATTATAGCCCGTGTTTATTTAACAGCACTCAAGGAAGACTCCTTCCTGTTCTCCTTGAGGTGTCAGCGTGGGGTTTAAAGGGCCACTCTGGGACCTCCTCAACGGAGGGAGGATGGCCACGTCAGCACTTTAGAGGAGCGTCAACAAAAACATGACATTCCCTCCCAACAGCCATGCGTGTTGTGGTGGTAGAGTTCATTAAAAAGGGAAGGCACACACGTGCACACACATAGCCCCCAGTTTGATTAAATATATGAATACTTGAATCTTTTGCATTTACATTCAATTATGCAAAACAGAACAAGTGTCAGGTCTTTCCTGGCAGTTACATGCAAATATTTCCCGACTGATACACTTGAGCATAATCTCTTCAGTCCTCTCTCAAACAACTAACAACTGCCAAGCCAACACCACAAAACAAGTCTTTGTTCTGTGTGGCTGGACATGGGCTACCCTTATGTAACGGATGTGAAATGGCTAGCTAGTTAGCGGGTACGCGCTACTAGCGTTTCAATCAGTTACGTCACTTGCTCTGAAACCTAGATGTAGTGTTGCACCTTGCTCTGCAAGGGCCGCGGCTTTTGTGGAGTGATGGGTAACGACGTTTCGTGGGTGTCAGTTGTTGACGTGTGCAGAGGGTCCCTGGTTCGCGCCCGTGTCGGGGCGAGGGGACGGTTTAAAGTTATACTGTTACACTTATATACTGTTTTCAGGGGATATATTTTAAGTCCTATGTATGAGGCGTGCACCGTGCACATGATGTTCACTGCAGCCTTATCTGTTGTGAGCAGGAGAGAAAAGTAGCTGCAGACACATAATGCTGCAGATACGATACAAGGACGGTGTGATGAGAGGAGCTTGGCCAAAGTCATTTGAAGTGCGAAAAGGTGTAGGGAAGGTGGCTTGAATTCATCCTTATTGAAAATGACGCAAGTTGCGTCTTCGTAGTGAGATTAACCAGTATGTGTGGAATGTTGAATGTTCACATAAAAGAAAGCACATTCTTGATTACCCTTCTCTTTTCTACGGCCTTCACTTCTTTCTATTTGTTTCCTCGTTCGGTTATTCATGATGTGGATACGTTTGTAGCGGTATAGCCCACTTCTTCTGTATGTACTGTAACTCTGTACTGCATCTCTTAGTAGGGGTGTAGGTTACAGAGGGGGTATAGGTAGGGTGGCAGGTAGCCTAGAGATTAAAAGTGTTGGCCCATTAACCGAAAGGTTGCTGGTTTGAATCCCGAGTCGACAAGGTGAAAAATATGTCGACGTGCCCTTGAGCAAGGCACATGTCCATGTGTCAAAACTTCCAGCCTGGTTTTCATAATTGCTAGAGGACTGAAGGTTTAAGCGTCCTGTCCTTGAGCCAGTGCAGATGTCAGGCCATCACAGCACCACTTTATTCAAGTCCTCACTGTGAAGTGACCATACATATCGTAGGCTTTTGGCTGATATTGTTCAGTACGATAAGTAGCCTATACTAGAGATATGTGAAGTTTGAAATCAAATAAGATTGCTAATACGGGTGATTGTTAATGGGACAATTGTTGGCTACAACCATCAAACTAGTAGTATTAAAAGGATAATAAAAAATGTGCACATTAATGTTATAAACTTGTTGTTCTAATTATTGTGTAAGCATCAATTCAGGCAATTTATTGCGATATGGATTTTAGTCCATATCGCCCGGCTCTACTGTAGCACTAAAGAGAAAGGTATAACCGCAACAATTTCAGCCCTGTATCAGATTCATAATTCCAGGTATTGGCAAAGTTGAAACGTTTTGGACGGTATCAGATAACACAATGCAGGAAGCCACAACTTGCGATATGGCTGAAAGCCAGGGAGAGGGTAATTTACAAAGCAGGCTAATTCACTTTCATCTTTGTTGCAATTACTGGACAAAGCAACGTCCTTTGTAGTGTAGAGCTCTATTGTACTCATGCATGTTAAGTATTAATAAACAGCACAGACAATCATTTCATGAGAATTTCCAAATTAATCAAACTGTTAAAGTGTATCACACTAATAAAAGCTAAAAAGGTACAGTAAACATTACCTTTCAACATGGAGAACTCACTTAACATGCAAAACCAATTGACAGAGGATGTGTGTTGAGCTGCTAACAAAAACATAGGACGATGTCAATGCCATTTCAAGTAAGTCAATAATCTATTTCCTGAATCCACTGAGCTGAAATGGAATAGACTCCAATCATCCAAGCCTGCTATACCAGTACAATGTCCTACGTTGTTGCTGTTTGACACAGCCATAGTTGTGAAGATGTTGTGTGGTGCTTTTTAACCATCAAAGTAATAAAGGCTGTGTAAGGTAATGCTGACGCCAGCCAGTGACACACACACCAAAGCTCCCACTGTGGTATTGACGTCCAAGTGATGGGAGCCTCCCACTGTGATCAGCTATTTACTTCCTGGAACACATCTGGGTGCCAGCCTGCCAGGAGTTACCATAAGAACCATGACCAGGAACCCATGTGGAGAGCTCTACTGGGGCTTTAACTATATATTACGGACAGTGTCCCAGACTCAATTTAAGCATATTCCTGGCCTAAAAAGCACTTTCAATGGAGATTCTACCTTGAGAATGCTTAAGTCCAGGAGTAGGCTTAATCTGGGTCTGGGAAACCGTCCCAAAGGCTCTGCCTGAACTGCATTACGTAGATCTTCACTAGAAAGAAATACTAAAAAGTTATAAGGGAGGTTGGCTATGAGGTTTTTGTGCTCCGCTTGAGAGTTCAGAGACATTCATGGCACTTCCTATGAAACATAATTATTTTCCATAAGTAGACCACTGAAGGGCTGGCATATCTCCGTCAGACTTCTAATAAAGCGTATCTTCTGGCAGACAACGTGGAAAATGTCTCCGCTCACACTGGCAGATAGGGATGGAAGTTCATGGAGCCACTGCTTTGCATGGATGGAATGACACACTTCGAGATCCAATTTAAAAGGGAGTGAAATGACAAAAAGTGTCATGTTGTATAAATGATTGGAGACAGGTGCAGGAATACGTAATAGGGGGTTTTAATACTCCACCCAAAAATACAACATGCCATGAAAAGGCACAGGGACGAAGTCCAAAACAAACACAAAAACACAGGGATGTAACCCAAACAAAAGACAGAGGTTAAACCTCTGTAACAACAACAATACACGGGACGACACCTGTAATAACAAGTGCACAACAATACACAGGACGAGACCCGTAATAACGAGTACACAATACACGCAGCACGAAAGCCAAAACAACAAAGCACAGGTACTCACAAGACCAATGGACATGGGAACAATAACAGACAAAACAATGGTGAAGAGAGGGCACATGTATACAATTACTAATCAGGGGGAATAGGAACCAGGTGTGCGTAATGAAACAGTTCAGTGACGCCTAGAGGCCGGTGACGTAGACCTCCGGAGCTGGTTCACGGAATGAGCAGCAGTACCGGGGGAATCTGTGACAGTACCCCCCCCCCCCGACGCGCTGCACCAGCAGTGGAAAGACACCAACCTCGAGGACAACCACAGGGACGCGGTGCGGGTCAGTCAGGGCCAGTTGCCGCTGCCGAAGTTGCGTCGGCGTCGGATGGGCCAGTTGCAGCAACGTTGGACAGGCCAGTTGCAGCTGCCGAAGTTGAGCCTGCGTTGGACAGGCCAGCTGCAGCTGCAGAAGTTGAGCCTGCGTTGGACAGGCCAGTTGCAGCTGCAGAAGTTGAGCCTGCGTTGGACAGGCCAGTTGCAGCTGCCGAAGTTGAGCCTGCGTTGGACAGGCCAGTTGCAGCTGCAGAAGTTGAGCCTGCGTTGGACAGGCCAGTTGCAGCTGCAGAAGTTGAGCCTGCGTTGGACAGGCCAGCTGCAGCTGCCGAAGTTGAGCCTGCGTTGGACAGGCCAGTTGCAGCTGCCAAAGTTGAGCCTGCGTTGGACAGGCCAGTTGCAGCTGCAGAAGTTGAGCCTGCGTTGGACAGGCCAGTTGCCCGAAATTGCGGCGGATTCGGAGGGGCCAGTTGCAGCTGCAGAAGTTGCGGCTGCGTCGGACAGGCCATTCCCGCTGTCTCCATTTAGGGTTGGTTATTCTGTCACGTTGTATAAATGATTGGAGACAGGCGCAGGAATACGTAATAGGGGGTTTTAATACTCCACCCAAAAATACAACATGCCATGAAAAGGCACAGGGACGAAGTCCAAAACAAACACAAAAACACAGGGATGTAACCCAAACAAAAGACTGAGGTTAAACCTCTACTGAATACACGGATGAGACCAGTAAAAACAATACACGGGACGAGACCTGTAATAACAATACACGGGACGAGACCTGTAATAACAATACACGGGACGAGACCTGTAATAACAATACACGCAGCACGAAAGCCAAAACAACAAAGCACAGGTACTCACAAGACCAACGGACATGGGAACAATAACAGACAAAACAATGATGAACAGAGGGCACATATTTATACAATTACTAATCAGGGGGAATGGGAACCAGGTGTGCGTAATGAAACAGTTCAGTGACGCCTAGAGGCCGGTGACGTAGACCTCAGGAGCTGGTGCATGGAATGAGCAGTACCAGGGGAATCCACCGGAGAGGAGCTGGTGCATGGAATGAGCAGTACCAGGGGAATCCACCGGAGAGGAGCTGGTGCATGGAATGAGCAGTACCAGGGGAATCCACCGGAGAGGAGCTGTGGATATCGATATAAAAAGATAAAGATGACTGGGGAAAGTTTTTCCAGACTATGTGGCTTGACCTGGGAAAACTATGGGCCATATATATACGGTAGCTATAAGTTGGTCAAGTTAGGTGGTCAGGAAAAACTCCTGGTGTACTGATGATTTCTAGTAGATTTGTACCCAGACAAAGGGAGGTGATCCACCTCTTTAGTTCATGGGACAGACTGTGTGTGGGACAGACTGAACGTGTGGTTGATAGACCTCTGGGCCATCTGGGGTTCTCCCCAGGAACAATGTGCTCAATTGAACAGAAGTAGGGTTGGGCGATATATCAAATTCATTCGATTAATTAGAATTTATGTTTTTGTGCGATGTTCCAAATGCCTGCATCGCAAGAATCTAGTTAATTTTTTATATGAGCGTTTATGTCTGTTTCTTCTCATGTTGTCTTTTTTGTCTCGTCTCCTTCTCTCCTTGTGCTGTGTGCACCTTCTCATTTACACCAGAGATCTGTATATAATGACGAGATGCTCATATCTCCGCTCTAACAGCGGGAGTCGTTGTCCCAAAGGCAGAAAGGTAGACGACAAGCTTAGATCCAAAATAAGCCCATAGAAACGCATTGGGCTTATTTGGGACAGATTTTAGCGAGAGTGAAACCTCTCACTTCACCTCTTCCTGTGTGCGTAATCCTGCCATTCACACCAACAAAGATGGGAGATCACTTCTTCCTCTATGACAAGCGGTTTCATCTCGCTATTCGCATTTGGTCCAACAGAATCGTTCATATGGACACCAAAACACATTGAGACATTATTTTGCCGTAATAGTGGAGAAGTTAACCTATTTAACGATACCCTTTCTATGTATCAACTACTCAAATTGCGCGCAGAGCAGACACTACTCAAACGAGAGTATCTATGAACCTTGATTCTGGAAAATGAATGCTCAGTTTGTCGCACACGGCATTCCAGTAGCTAGTATGGCCTACCGCTAGCAGCATTTTTGCCAAAGACTTTTATACTAGCTGTCTAGTCTGTGTTTTATAAATGTACAATAAACATAAAACGCTAAAGAATCGGCAACTTGTTCTCATTCTGAGAAATAAGGTAGGGCACTTGATTTCAACATGTGAACAAAGTGGACAGACTAACATGCTTTTCAAACAGTTGGAGACAGACAGAAGGGTGTGTTCATAGCAATTCAACTGTTCAACCTTGTTATCTAGCAAATAGATCCAAGTTGGCTAGACTTGAAATATAAAGTTTAGCTGGTTACTCACTAGCATGTGGGCTTATGCTTGAGAGATTGTTTATGAGACCTGAGTTAATTTTCTATAGCTTAATGCATGCTACAAGAAGTTAGTCATTATTAGTGAATGTACATTATGCATGGTAACTGTTAAATTTGTAACAAAAAAGGGCATTTTCATAGACGGACTTGAAAACAAGATAAGTGATTATCGCAAAAAAAGCAGGTTAAACTATTTTGACTATTTTATCCTAGTGGTTAGAGCGTTGGGCCAGTAACCGAAAGGTTGGTGGATTGAATCCCTGCGCTGATAAGGTAAGGTAAAAATCTGTCGTTCTGCCCCTGAACAAGGCAGTTAACCCACTGTTCCTAGGCCGTCATAAGAATTTGTTCTTAACTGACTTGCCTAGTTAAATAAATAAAACATATTTTTCTTAGGTATAACTTCATAAGCCCTGAATTCATTTGATTATTGATGACTGTTTGAAATGCAGTGTATCCCCTGCGGCTCAGTTGGTAGAGCACGGCGCTTGCAATGCCAGGGTTGTGGGTTAGTTTCCCACAGGGGACCAGTATGAAAATGTATGCATTCACTACTGTAAGTGGCTCTGGATAAGAGCATATTGTGAATAGCCCATAAGTTTGAGAAAAAAAAATGTTTATATAATTTTTAGGTCATATCACCCAGCCCTAAGCAGAAGCCAAGCCAAGAAAACATGGAGGACTTGGCAGGGGGCCCAGCCCATCATTCATCTATTCAAAGCTGAGCTGCATGGTACATCTAACGGAACCCTTTAAAACAATAGTAGCAAACTGATTTCATATGAGATAAGGTCTGACAAGGAAGGCAATGCTGCAGCTTTAGATGGTGTACAATAAACTACAGAGGGGTCAGACGAGGAGAATGCATTGTCGAGGATGTTGTCTAGTACTGTAGACTTCACTCAGCAGTATAGGGGCCCCTATACAGGCTCCACCCACTATAGTGGAGCAACAATGAGTTGTTGGCCTTGCCATTCATTCATGAAGCGTTCATCCTTTCCTTTGACATGAACCAGAAGCATCAAATAAGATCATAAAGGAATATTGTACATTTGTACATCCCGCATCACTGTGTAGCCTAATTAAATGTTACATTTGTGAAAGGTCTGGGAAAAGGGGCCCGAGAATGGACATATTTTTATTACAGCTTAGTTGGTGATGTGTGTTGATCACTAGTTTCCAAGGTAGTGTTCCAAAACAGACATATTCTCAGTGCAGATTCATTATGGTGAAGACATTAAATCACAACCTATTTGCAATTTGTTGTGCGGGGTATTCTGCACTATGTAACCTGGTAGACTATCCTTTTCAGGACAAAATTTACAAGACAAAGGGCACATTGACTGATCATCATTCATATGCTTCTGAAGTACGTGGCCATTTGCCATCACACATTTTCCATAAAAGGAAAACCAGATCCAGGTCGTATCGAGGGAAATTAATGCACCAACTGATGCGAAGCAGTTTCACGTGGGCCAGATGAATGCAAATAATTCGTTTCCTAAATAAAAACGTACAAAAATCTAATTGCATCATTTTGATAGGTAAAATGGTAGTCCTAATAGTCACGCTTACCTTGCTTCTCAATTCTGCAGTCAACCCGTACACTGGTCCCTTGTTGAATTGAGTCATGGTCCTTTGTTTTGCAAATGTAAAAATGTGTCAATTATTTGCAACAAAAGTTGCTGCTTCTTCCAAGTTTCCTCTTTTACAAAGTAACAAGTTCCGTGCAACAGTGTGAAACTTTCAACCTTCTAAACCGAGATAATTTGCTTCCTCAGCGAGCAGATGGAGAGGGAGAAAGGATCTGCGGTCGTACATAAAGTTTGAGTTGCAGTAGCTCCTCTAGACCAAAAAAAGTGTGCAGCGCGAGAGATACCTGCGGTAAGCCAATCAGAAGCCTTGAATTTCCCTGCGCTCGCTTACTGTTAAATGGAGGATAGATCTATGGATAGAGCTGAATATAAGGATGTAAGAAAGAAAGCCTTCGGACAAACAAAATGTTATTCTCAATAACAGATTCAGAATTTGTTTTGTCAAGTTTCCCCTGATTAGGCTATATTATACTTATACCTTTCGATAATGTTGCATATATATCACAATGTCATCAAAAAATATAATTAAACGAGAATTACAAACAATCAAACGTATTTATGAAGTTATATAATTTGATTATAGTAGGCTACAAGTCATGAAACATCTGCCTATTTTCCTCAAAAACATGGATTAGAATACTAAAGCAAAGTATGAGGTTGACAGTAATACTGCATCCTTCCACAATGCATTGGGAAATGAGAATAAGTAAGTTTCCATTTACACTGAGATCAGCTCTAAAAATAGTAAAGGATACCTAAGTCTCTATGTATACTATCTCTACATTTGCTGTCAGAATGCAAACAAATCCTTTCATCCCAAATCCTCCATCCCTCCCTCCCTCATTCCATGTGTTTCCTGTCCATTGAGCAGTGCTGTCAAGGGACACCAAACCTCCATAAACATGAAGACTGTCCACAATAGAAACTTGCTGCGAGAACTGCTCATCCTGAAATAAACACAAACAGAGCTAGCCCCTGAAGAACTCCCCATGCTATTCCCACTATGAGAGCTAGCTAGGTCTTTCCTCTGAATAACCTAGGGTAGTCTAGGCCTAGTCTACTAGTCTGTTTATACTCACAAAATAGTTTGGGGTTAAATTTCTGAAGAAAAGTCATTTGAAAGGTTGAGGAAATATACAACACCATTTTTTTCAGGATGACAGTCACATACTAATACTGTACATTTGCCTCATAGAAAGATTCAAGTGTTTGTTATTATTAATGTTGTATTGAGTGTTGGGTACACACCGAAAAAGGTTATATTGCTTGCTTCATATATGGCACCCCTAAAGGTTATATATAAAACCCTTTCTTCACTGAACCAAAATTGATTCCATATAGAACCCTTGGGTTCCATATAAAGTTCTATATGGAGTCAATTTAAGTACTATATAGAACATTAAGCGCTGACATATACTGTATGAAGCAAGCGTAGAAACCTTTTTGGTTCTATCCAGAACCTTTTTTTTCTAAGAGTGTACTGTATGTCAAACATTTTCATTCTGTATATGAAACATGCTGAAACATGAAACATAATCATGCGTATGATTCCATTGTTTTGGTTGTAACGTAGGTGATGAAGAGAAAAAAAGTAAGGGAGAGAATTGGTATTCACCTAGGTAGGTTACAGTTTCCACAAAAGAGAAAAACAAACTGTGAATGGAAATTCAATTGCCTTTTCTCAGTAATTTATCCTGCGTGTTTGCACAAGCAGTACAACTGTAAAGACTCCACTGATCTTACTCAGCTCTTGTTCCTGTTTAACCTGTTGCATAATTATTACTGTGCATAATTTTTTGTTCACCAACAACTACTGCCAATGGCACACTTACTGCAGGTAGTGTACTACTAAATGCTGAAGCAATGTGTAATGGAATTCTTCGTCCTCCTCTGGCGAGGAGTAAGAAATGTCGGACCAAGATGCAGCGTGGTGAGTATCCATTTTAATATGAATACTTGAAACAAACAAAATAACGAATAAACAAACGAAGACCAAACAGTCCCGTAAAGTGACAACACAGGAACACAGTAACAGGAACAATCACCCACAACCCACAATACAAAACAGGCTACCTAAATATGGTTCCCAATCAGAGACAACGACAAACACCTGCCTCTGATTGAGAACCATATCAGGCCAAACACATAGAAATAGACAAACTAGACATAAAACATAGAATGCCCACTCAGACCACACCCTGACCAAACAAAACATAGAAACATACAAAGCAAACTATGGTCAGGGCGTGACACAATGACTGTTAACCATCGTGTTTTTCCTTAGGAAGGAAGTGAGACAGTTAAGACTTTCAGTTTAATGAAAAATGAAAGTGTTTTCCCAAATGACAAACATCCAGTGGTGACCTGTCATTTAGGGCTGCCCCACCTTTTTATTATTATGATTTTTTTTAAATACAACAATTTTGGGGGTTGCCTGTTTTGCATGTTATTTTGACATTAATACATGTAACAAAATTCAAAAGGCACTCGCACATCTGAGCAATCTTATTTGCAGGTGCATGGCAACAATTGAACAAGATGAAGGAAAAAGGAAACCGCACACTGCTCTTGATAGTATCACCAATATTTAATAAGCTTATGTAATACTCTGAGTAAAAGAGTATGTTTTGGGATTTTCACCCTCCAGACATTATTTCCTAAAGGACTTAATGATGAAATTCCTATATATGTTATGTTGTGAATTTGAACATGAAATATGTGTCTATTGTAGATTACTCTGACGTTTTTCATACGATGTACCCAATGACTAATGAAAAATTGCTATGTCCTCATTGAGGTTTTACAGACGTGTTCAATACGCCTTATTTATACACTTTTGTAATATTTATGAAATGCATATTGTTATATTTGGTAGCACTTATTTGTTTTTCCTTTGCCTCCAACCCCCTTCGATGTGTAGAACGGATGTGGGTGGGGCCAGGTCTACATAAGGGTGCAAATTTTTAAAAATCAAAAAAGCTCTGATGAAGGGCGTAAGGCCGATACCTAGCTTATTAAATATCGGTGATACTATCAAGAGCAGTGTGCGGTTTCCTTTTTCCTTCATCAATACATGTCACATATCAGTTTGCAAACAATGTAAAAAAAAATACAAATAATCTTTCAGTTAATAAAGCCGCAAAGAAACCGGGTCTCTTTTTTGCTTTCTTGAGTAAGGCAGCTTCAAAATGCAGGTGTTTCAGCCTAGCTCAGTGCTTTCTGTTGTGGTGGGGCAGCCAGTGGAAAATATGGACCATAGGGGTTGGTATTGTTCTCTAGTTGCGCCGTGATTGGCTCAGCGTTCTGTCACTCATGGGGACACTGCGTCACCGCAAAATCTAAGGGTAGAGCAAAAAAATTCAAGCCACTTGGGTGCTGCCACAGAGTTACATTAAAAGTGCCCATCCAAGAAGGCTTAGGGTCATTGGCCACAGATAAAATGACGTCAAATCACGTTATATCTACAGTAGCTCTGATTGGACTGATCAACATCATACTTTCAAAATCTTAGCTAGCAATCTAGCAGTCATCATCATGAATCAAGTCGACAATCTCCTGGAAAATTATTTTTAAATCCTTGTCATATGAAGAGAAATTATAGTTAAAACTTTTCGGTGCTCATCAGCCATAGGACATAAACATTACACAAGTTGGAAATTGCAAATTCAACAATGAGTGGTTTGGAAGGAATCAGTGGCTAATTGCAAGCACTGCCAAGCAATCACAAGCCTCCTATTCAGTGGAGTGGGTGTGTGGTCCCTAGTTTGGGTTTAAGGGGTCTCTTTTCCAATCTTAAAAGGATACATTTTCAACATTGGCCAAGCTGTCAATCCAGCTTGACTTCTGCTGCGCTCAAAACAACTGGAAACTGGGAAATCTGACTTCAGTGGGTTCAAGACAACTGGGAACTCGGAAAAAAATTAGCTCCGACTGGGAAAATACTTTTGAACCGTCGTCCAACTCAAAATTGCATGCCGGGAACTCGGGCCATGTTCTAGAGCTCCGACCTGAAGATCACTGACATCATCATGATTCGATCTTGAAAGCACCAAAAATCAGACAATGCCAGACTTTGATGACAAAATTTGCACACGAAGGACCGTCTCGCCACCTTCCTGTTCAAGTGAACACAGCATAACAAGGTGAGTCCAAAAATGTATTGTATGCTGCTGCATTAATGATTTAATATGCTAGGGAGATATGTATACTGTAGCTAAAAAACTAGTAGTAAGCTGTTAATAGCCTATGTGCCTCACCCTAATAATTTGGTCCCTTTTCCACTCTTAATTTCACCTACTGTTCTGATTTGGTGGTTGACATGTAGCCTATAGCCTGTTTTAGAGAAATGTCATCATCGAATATTGTAAGAGCTTTCATTGTCTGCTTATATGCCCCCTTTATGTGTCCTACGGTTCTGACTTGATGTACAGGGAGAATATTGTAAGAACGGCCCATGTTCTGAATCCTGTCGCTGTACATTTCAAAAGTGCTGAACAAATAGTTATATTGTCTACATCCATTCTAGCTCGCTCATTAATGTCTTAATCGAATTATGGATTGCCTTTTATCCACTCATCATCCCCTTATGCCATAGTTTGTACATCTCAATTGTCAGTAGAAACCACATTTGTTTAAGCAAGTGAGCCATATCAGCTTTGTTTTTTTTAAGGCAGTAAATGAGGCTGAATGAACTGTTTCGCTGCCAGACAAGGCTCCGCTGATAGCCAGGTGTAGCAGTGGTAATGTTTTGGGACTGCTGTTGGGACTCTGCTTTTGGGACAGCTTTATGTAGGCCCTAACAGTTTGTGGGCACTGTTTGTCACCGTTATAGTGCAATTCATGTATTGTTTAGTGTTGTGTTGTGTTGTGTAGTGGCTTTGCTGGCATTCATGTAAAAAAAATGTTGCCCCACCAAGATTTACATCCTAAAATCACCACTGCAAACATCTGTCGAAGACATTTCTCATGAAAACTGTCAGTGGGCTTATTTCAGCAGGGCAGAAACCTATATTGTAATGCCAAGACATTTACTGTGAAGTCCATCAGTTATTTTTGTCTCTCTCTATATCAGGTCCTGCCGGCAAATACATGGCATGGATCTTTATTGCTGAGTGTTAAAAATGGGGAGAAAGATATATGTTTTGCATGTGTGTGTGTGTGTGTGTGTGCCTATAGTGCTCAAACTCAAATCCAAAATGAGGAGAGCAGAGTACTGGCAACTAGCCATTGTCCGTCAAATACTACCCAATATAATAAAACACAATTTCCCATCTTTCCCATGATGAGAATAGCTCCCACTGGCAAAGATAGTACTGACAATGTCTGGGCTTCTTAGGATTAAAGTACAGGTACTTTAAGTACATATCTCATGATTTATTTCAAATTTCCAACTCGGAATTCTCCCCAACTGTGGCCATTGGGCCTACTGTCATTTATGATTTAGTAGAAACCAAACAAGAGATCCTCCCAGATTCAGGACTAGATGTATTCAAAAGCCATTTTGACACATTGAGCATCATAGAGTATATTTTAGTCATTTAGCAGGTACATTTTAGTCATTCAGCAGATGCTCTTATCCAGAGCAGTTACGGTTGTGCCTTGATCAAGGGCACATCGACAGATTTTTCACCTAGTTGGATTAGCGACTCAAACCAGTGACCGGAGTCGAGCGTTCATATATGCTCCTTACAATAGTTGCGTAGGGCTCCGCAAATTACGCAAGGGCCCCGCCTCCCCCTCGTGTCAATGTTTATAACTTCGATGAGAGGATGAAGCGGAACTATCCTTCTGGTCACGAAAAGAGAGAGAAATACACCACGAGAGTGAATTGCGGGAACATAAACCAGGTAAACTTGTGTTCTCTCCTCTCCAAGTTTGATGTCAGCAAATAACAGTAACGTTAAATTGATCTGCTAACTTGCAGTGCATCTCTCTAGTCTGTCTGTCTTGCTAACCTAGCTTGGCAGTGCATCTCTTGGTCTGTCTGTGTCTTGCTTGCTTGCCAGCCACTTCTAGGGCTGTGTTCTGTGACTTTGTGCCTGACAAAAGTGAGAGTGAAATACAACTAATTATTACGTTCGATAAACGCCAACGGGCAACGGTGTTTATAAACTGCAGCTCGGAAAAGATAATCGCGTTGTGCGTGAACATGCATTTATATGCGCGTGCACGAAATGAAACTCGCGCTTTCCAGCAGCAACCTCTGTGGGGACCAGTCCAGACAATATATGGGCGTGATTGCACTCCTCATAGGCGCACATCATTTTAAAACAAGACAATGATTATCTAGTTTCTCAGTCAATGTTTAGTTACAACTCTGGACTAATGCAAGACGAAAAGCAATGGATTGACATTGACTATTGATTTATATATTGGATTTATAGCTGGGCATACTGGGCAATATGGATGCACATCCATCAGTAAAAAAATAACCATCAAGTATTCAGCCAAGCCGTAGTAAAAATAGTATTTTATATTTGAAAATGTATAAAAGGAAATCTGGGGGAGACAGTTTGAATGGGTCTGATGCAGCTGATAAAATGTATAATAGTATACAGGTGCTATGCTTAAGTTTGTCAGTAGAGGAGATTCTGGTTCATCAGCCAGGACAAGCACAGACTCAGTTGATCCACATCCAGCTTCAGCCAGTACTAACACAGACCCAGTACAGCCGTCTTCAGCCAGTACTAACACAGACCCAGTACAGCAGTCTTCAGCAAGTACTAACACAGACCCAATACATCCAGCATCAGCCAGTACTAACACAGACCCAGTACAGCCGTCTTCAGCAAGTACTAACACAGACCCAGTACATCCAGCATCAGCCAGTACTAACATAGACCCAGTACAGCCGTCTTCAGCAAGTACTAACACAGACCCAGTACAGCCGTCTTCAGCAAATACTAACACAGACCCAGTACATCCAGCATCAGCCAGTACTAACACAGACCCAGTACAGCCGTCTTCAGCCAGTACTAACACAGACCCAGTACAGACGTCTTCAGCCAGTACTAACACAGACCCAGTACAGCCGTCTTCAGCCAGTACTAACACAGACCCAGTACAGCCGTCTTCATACAGTACTAACACAGACCCAGTACAGCCGTCTTCAGCCAGTACTAACACAGACCCAGTACAGACGTCTTCAGCCAGTACTAACACAGACCCAGTACAGACGTCTTCAGCCAGTACTAACACAGACCCAGTACAGACGTCTTCAGCCAGTACTAACACAGACCCAGTACAGACGTCTTCAGCCAGTACTAACACAGACCCAGTACAGCCGTCTTCAGCCAGTACTAACACAGACCCAGTACAGCCGTCTTCAGCCAGTACTAACACAGACCCAGTACAGCCGTCTTCAGCAAATACTAACACAGACCCAGTACATTCAGCATCAGCCAGTACTAACACAGACCCAGTACAGCCGTCTTCAGCCAGGACTATCACAGACCCAGTACAGCCGTCTTCAGCCAGTACTAACACAGACCCAGTACAGCCGTCTTCAGCCAGTACTAACACAGACCCAGTACAGCCGTCTTCAGCAAGTACTAACACAGACCCAGGTGAAGTACAGGCAGCCTCAGCCAGTACTAACACAGACCCAGGTGAAGTACAGGCAGCCTCAGCCAGTACTAACACAGACCCAGGTGAAGTACAGGCAGCCTCAACCAGTACTAACACAGACCCAGGTGAAGTACAGGCAGCCCCAGCCAGTACTAACACAGACCCAGGTGAAGTACAGGCAGCCTCAGCCAGTACTAACACAGACCCAGGTGAAGTACAGGCAGCCTCAGCCAGTACTAACACAGACCCAGGTGAAGTACAGGCAGCCCCAGCCAGTACTAACACAGACCCAGGTGAAGTACAGGCAGCCTCAGCCAGTACTAACACAGACCCAGGTGAAGTACAGGCAGCCTCGGCCAGTACTAACATAGACCCAGGTGAAGTACAGGCAGCCTCGGCCAGTACTAACACAGACCCAGGTGAAATACAGGCAGCCTCAGCCAGTACTAACACAGACCCAGGTGAAGTACAGGCAGCCTCAGCCAGTACTAGCACAACCAGAGGTGTACAGCCAGCATCAGATACAAGCAGCTCAGACCCTAATAGAACAGTTTCTGCTCCACCAAATGATCCAGATTGGCCCCCAGTCTTAACAGACTTTATGAGGACTGAGTTAGTGCGTAGAGGTCCATTCAAACCAGGACTGGGTTTTTCTTACCCTAAAGACAATTCTAGAAAAGGTTTCCATTCAGGCTTATTACAGAGACAGCTGTCAAACAGGGAAAAGATTACCAGGAGCTGGCTTTCATATTCAATCTAAAACAACGCTGTGTATTGTTTTTGCTGTAAGCTCTTTTCTACAAAAGACTACAAAATAATAAAGGAAGGCGTGAATGACTGGTCAAATATCAACACCATTCTGAAACACCATGAGGCTAGTCCTGAACACACAAACAATATGATTAAGTGGAGAGAACTTGATCTGCGCCTAAGTCTGGGACATACTCTTTACCAGATACAAATGACAAGTTTGGAGGCTGAAAGAAAGAGATGGTGGGATGTCCTTACACGTTTAATAAGTATCACCCAGTCTCTGGCTGACAGAAACCTAGCATTAAGGGGTTCATCAGATAAACTCTTCCAACCAGGTAATGGAAACTTCCTAAAAGAGGTTGAATTACTGGCAAATTTTTACTCCATTATGAAAAATAATCTCATCAAAATTAAAGATGGAAAGATACATGCTCATTACCTTGGGAAGCGCACACAGAATGAGCTGATACAGATTGTGAGTGACAAGATTCTGGAAGCAATAGTGACTCATGTAAGAGACTCAAAGTACTCCATTATCTTGGACTGTACACCTGACATTGGTCACCAGGAGCAAATGTCAATTATTCTGAGAAGCGTTGCTTTAAAGGGAAAGCCAGAGTTCAACAAGCCCTTCCTCTGCTTTGTGAATGTTGAGGTTACAACAGGCTTGAATCTGTCCACTGTCATCTTAGATAAGCTGAACGAGCTGAAGATTCCATTTGAAGATTGCAGAGGGCAAGTTTATGATAATGGGGCCAACATGAAGGGAAAGCACCAAGGAGTAAAGCCAGACAGCTCAAAAAGAATCCCAGAGCCGTGTTCGTCCCATGTGGAGCACATACTCTAAATCTTGTCGTTGCAGATTCTGCCAAATCTTCAAAAGATGCAGTTGGGTTTCTTAGGCATGGGCAAAAGCTCTCCACCTTCTTTTCAGGTGAACCAGGTGAAAACCAAATATGGAGTGCTGCTGAACTTTAGCACTGCCTCTCCGATGTCCAGTGACTCTTTAAAAGCTCACTGCATGGAAGTTGAAAACACTCTTAACCTTCAGAGATGACTGTGACAAAAGTGGAATGGATCTGACACATGAGATTCAGAATTGACCTGATCTGCCATCAGATAAGATGACTGCCTTAGAGCTGCTTCCCTTTCTCTGTGAGAAAAACCTGGAGGAACTCTATCCTAACCTTTGGATAGCCCTAAGAATTGCAGTCACCCTACCAGTAACAGTAGCATCGGCAGAGAGGAGCTTTTCAAAATGAAAGCTCATCAAAAGCTACCTGATGTCTTTCATGTCACAGGAACGTTTGAGTGGTCTGGCCATCATGAGCATAAATCATGACGTGGGGAAACACATGTGCTATGATGACATCATTGATGATTTTGCCTCAAGAAAGTGCAGAAGAGGAAAAATTTGATGGTAAGATTTTAATTCAAACATTCAAATGTTTACACACTTAGTAACGTTTAAAATTGTATGACAGAAGTACATTTGTGTAAATGACTGCTTAACTAACTATGTGACATACTTTCTCAATTTCTTCCAGACAGTCTAGATAGACTGGTGTCCATGCTGATGCTGAAAATGCCCAGGCTGTAGAGGGAACCAAAGTTAATCACACAGCTGTAAAGGCTTTATTTCACTATTTTGAGACATATAGCTGCAGCCATAGCCTATAGGCTTATGTTTACATTGTATAGCCAAAGCTAATCACACAGCTGTATAGGTTTTATTTGACTATTTTGAGACGTATAGCTGCAGCCATAGCCTATAGGCTTATGTCTACATTGTATAGACAAAGCTAATTGTATAATATTGTGAGGACTGGACTAATTACCAGGCAGCAGAGCCAAAGCTCAGTGTTATATTTGATAATTTTTTATATTTTCTACAATTTCTTGTTAATGTTAATATTCACTTACTTATCTTAAGATCCTATAGAAAATATTCTATTCAATAAATATTGTTTGTTTAAACCTCATTCTGTTCTGTATAGGTCTACTTATTCTTAGACCGACAGGATGGAGCAAACTGTTTTAAAGGAGGGAGGATTGTAGTGGGAGCACTGGGATGTCAGGTGTGACTGTGTGGCTCTGCCAGTGACCTTTCTGTTACAGGCCCAGCACTCAACCGCTAAATACCTGCCACCGTTGCGGGATCTACCTGTGGCCATTTGACCCACACTTTTCAAAAATGTCGAGAAGCATCTAGCTGCAGATAATGCGTGCTGATGCTATGTGGTCTGCGAGCCTCAAAGAGCTTGCGCTGCGTTTCAGATGGTATTTTTGCATCTCAAATGGTATGTGCACTCAAAGTCGACATTTGTTGGTCTCGTGTATCGCATGAGTCAGTAGCTTTGTTCCAGGGAGTCAGTGTGTTACACCCATACCAGTCGGCGCACTAGCTCTGGTCCAGGGCATTATGTTAACCACGGTTGCTAGTACACACTAGCTAAATAGCTTGCTAGTATATGTTAGCTAGCTAGTACACATTATCTAGCTAGCAGACACTCTAGTTAATACACACTAGCTCAGCGTTTCCCAAACTCGGTCCTGGGGACCCCAAGGGGTGCATGTTTAGTTTTTTTGCCCTAGCACTAAACAGATGATTCAAATTATCAACTCATCCTCAAGCTTTGATTATTTGAATCAGGTTAACGCACCATCCTATCTGGCACCATTCGACATTCTGTATACATCTGGCGCTTCTTTGGACACTGTGTTAACTAACCTCCAAACGAGCTTCCGTGGCCTCCAACTGCTCTTAAACGCTAGTGAAACCAAATGCATGCTTTTCAACTGTTCGCTGCTCGCAGCCTTCCGCCCGACTAGCATCACTGCTCTGGACGGTTCTGACCTAGAATATGTGGACAACTACAAATACCTAGGTGTCTGGCTAGACTGTAACTCTCCTTCCAGACTCATATCAAACATCTCCAATCCAAAATCAAATCTAGAATCGGCTTTCTATTTCATAACAAAGCCTCCTTCACTAACGCCGCCAAACTTACCCTAGTAAAACTGACTAACCTACCGATCCTTGACTTCGGCGATGTCATTTACAAAATAGCCTCCGACACTCTACTAGGCAAACTGGATGTAGTCTATCACAGTGCCATCTGTTTTGTCACCAAAGCCCCATATAACACCCACCACTGCGACCTGTATTCTCTTGTTGGCTGGCCCTCGCTTCATGTTCGTCGCCAAACCCACTGGCTCCAGGTCATCTAGGTCATCTAAGTCTTTGCTAGGTAAAGCCCCGTAAAGCCCCGTCTTATCTCAGCTCACTGGTCACCATAGCAGCACCCACCCATAGCACGCGCTCCAGCAGGTATATTTCACTGGTCATCCCCAAAGCCAACACTTCCTTTGACTGCCTTTCGTTTCAGTTCTCTGCTGCCAATTACTGGAATGAATTGCAAAAATCACTGAAGCTGGAGACTTATATCTCCCTCTCTAACTTTAAGCATCAGGTGCCAGAGCAGCTTACCGATCACTGTACCTGTATACAGTCAATCTGTAAATAGCACACCCAACTCCCTCATCCCCATATTGTTATTTATCTTCTTGCTGTTTTGCAGCTCAGTATCTCTACTTGCACATCATCATCTGCACATCTATCACTCCAGTGTTAATGCTAAATTGTAATTATTTCACCTCTGTGGCCTATTTATTGCCTTACCTCCATACTCTTCTTTGGGGCGGCAGGGTAGCCTAGTGGTTAGAGCGTTGGACTAGTAACCGAAAGGTTGCAAGTTCAAATCCCCGAGCTGACAAGGTACAAATCTGTCGTTCTGCCCCTGAACAAGGGGCAGAACTGTTCCTAGGCCGTCATTGAAAATAAGAATTTGTTCTTAACTGACTTGCCTAGTTAAATAAAAAATAAAAAAATAAAAATAATAAATGCAATACCATGTGTGGATATCATAAGGTGAATGCACCAATTTGTAAGTCGCTCTGGATAAGAGCGTCTGCTAAATGACGTAAATGTTAAATGTCTTCTACATTTGCACACACTGTACATAGATTTTTTTCTATTGTGTTATTGACTATACGTTTGTTTATGTGTAACTCTGTGTTTTGTTTTTGTCGCTCTGCTTTGCTTTATCATGGCCAGGTCGCAGTTGTAAAGGAGAACTTGTTCTTAAATGGCCTACCTGGTTAAATAAAAGGAAGAGGGTTAGGGTTACGCCTAGCTACAGTTGTCAACAACTGGTGTCCCCGACGCGACTACTAGATGGCGATGTATGTATATTCCATTTAGCCACAACGGTAGAAACGTAAACAAACCATCTGTGGCGAAAACCATCATTATAATATCGGTTCCGATCACTTTTCTTAACAGAAAGGCTGCGTTTAGACAGGCAGCCCAATTCTGATATTTTTCCCAGTAAGTGGTTTTTTGACCAATCACACCAGATCGTTTTACATCAGCCCTTTTTCAGAGCTGATCTGATTGGTCAAAAGAACAATTAGTGAAAAAAGATCTGGTTTCGGCTGCCTGTCTAAACGCAGCAATATGGGCCCAGAACTTAATAGAGCATCTGACCAATTACACAATACTTTACTTCTGTGTTAACCGAGATTACCTCATTGATCAAGGAAATAATGCAGAAAGTAGCCTATTAATCATACATGATGTGACACAGAAAGGGAATCCTACCATCTAGTGGTGATTATAAACAGCTGTACAAGAGAGCAACTGAATGGATGCTGGTCATAATGGGGGCACTAGAGTTCACACAGCACTGTCTCCTTATATGGCTGGTTCAATGACATGCTATGGGTGAATGACAGTAGGCTTGTTCGACATAGCAGGCGAGAGTGCAGGCGACTGCTGACTGACTGATCTTCAAATAACCTTGCATCACATATAACTACTCATTATTATGTGTAGATCACCCATGATACATTACGGGTTTGATGCTCTCGAACACCGCCATACAGTAGTAGTACGACACTCCTCCCTGCTCTATTGCCACGTTCAAGACAACTCGGAACTGCAACTCAAAAGCAAGGACTGACACAATTGATTTATTTTGGAGGTAATTCAGTTGTAGATGCCGTAAACTCGGGACCTCTGAGTTTAAATGAACGTTATTGGCATAGAGTTTCCTATTAGTTGATTCTGACACTTCTCAAGTGGAGAACTCAGGTATAATTTTCTACATCGCGTAAGCAAGTCGGAAAGGTCTGAGTTTCCGACATGACCTGAACGCGCCACAAAGATGAGCCCAGAGTTTCCCACTTGGAAAGTATCAGAGTCAACAAATAGGAAGCTCTACGCAAATGTTTAACTTGGAGGTCCCGAGTTTCCGAATTGCCATGAAAGCACAATAAATCCTGGCCCTTGTTCAGTTGCCAAACATTGCAGATAGAAATTCCACAAAAAGAGCCAAAGTGATTAATATTCTACATGTCAGAGAGGCATGTTTATTCTACATAGCCTATTTCTATCTGAACGTTCCAAAACGTTGAGTCCTGCTGAATGCGACCCAACTACAGCAATCTTGTTTCGTCATATCATACATACCATCTATACACACACGCACGGACGTACACACACCGGACACGCAGATGGAGAGAGAGGGGGAATGGAAGGAGGAGAGAGATATGACGTTAAAAGACAAGAAGAGACTATAAAAAACATCAGGTTACAATTATCAAACATCAGATGAATTAATCCCCCATAGCTGATTTCAAAATAGGCATTTTGGGGAAACAAAGCCACAAATGAATAGTCATTACAAATATAGCTTGTATTTTAGCAACCATATTCTTTTAAAATATGGAAAGGCAGCTTTATGATTAGGCAATTTAAAATCCATTCCGTTCTTATCATTGGCTATGTGAAAACAAGGTAAGTTAACAGCTTCACTATTGTAAGCAAACCAGTGTTGTTTACATTTCCTCCTGCGTGTAGATATGCGGATGTCATTTTAGTAATTTTGCTTAAATATGTCGTGCAACCAGTTTTACGCTTTTTTTTAAAAACCAAATTCAGGTAGGTTCCTCCACGTTTCGTTTGCTTTCGTTTAAGAAACATTTTGCAACATAATCGTTGTAATGAATAGGTTCGATGTGGAGTCATTTTGGGTAAATATGTCGGCCAACCAGTTTTACGCGTGTTTTTCCAATTCAGTTTCTCAGCCAATGTGTAGCATAGCCTGTAATATATGTCCTTAAAACGACCAACGCCTCTTGTACACATGCTGGGTTTCGACATCACGGGGGGATATTTATATCTCGGGATATGCTGCTCCCCTTGAAATGCACTTGTCGTTATCGCGCTTCGGTATCGCACAATGACGTCAAGGTTAGTATAGGGCGTCATTGCCTGTGCAATGGTGTGCTATATCGACTGAGCAGGCGTCAGAGTCGCCAATTACTCCAACATTCTGTAGCTGTACGCGGTGGAATATATAATTTCTTAGAAACTAGTGCGGTGACTTGAGTGTAAGTACAGTATGCTTCTGTCAGTAATGTACAATTTGCTTGCCTTGTATCATCATTGTCTGCCTGTCTATTGACCTATCACACTTTAATGGTGTTACTCTCTTATGCTGCCAATACAGTATCTACCATCATAACCTACTACTACAGTATACTGTAGTCAATGTTTCTGTAGAGATCTTGTTTTATTGTACAGTAGTTATTCATGTTTTAGTTAGTTGCGTCTACTTAAAGCAGATCAGCTGTTCCGATTTCCTGTCTGACAACAATGTAGGGCATTCCACAATATGCTATAGTTTCTCACAGTTATTGGCTATTTCAGACAGGGTCACTTGTGATCAACAACTACCTGACCAGACACTTGATGAAAGCATGGAGGTCCCCACCAGGTTGAGGTTTGGGCTGTGGGGACATGTATAGGGATCAACTTGTGCCACTGTATTTAGTTACAAACCGTCAGCGATTTTGACACAGAGCCAGACAAGGGTTGTCATTAGTTACCACAGCCACAAAGTCAAAATGGTTTCTATCGTGAAAATTCATAAAAACAAACATTTGCTTTTTGGTCGTAATTTAAGGTTTGGCATACGGTTAACAGTGTGGTTAGGGTTAGGTTTAAAATCAGATTTTAATAAGAGACATTGTAGAAATAGGCGAGGTTTAGCCAGCTTTATGACTTTATGACTGTGGTAGCTAGTGGCGACGCAAACGTGATCCTAAGAGTTGAGTATTTTTCCAGAAGTAGCCTATGAATGGTTGGTCCACACTTGTTTGCTGAAGATGAAGTTCGTTTTATTCAACCGTTTCGTTTCATTCAACCGTTTTCTCAAGGGCACTAGGAGGAATGCTTCACAATTTCGAAGAAACTACACAGTATTTCGAAACGGACATGTTATTCTTAGTAGGTCAGGGGTCAGTTTATTTTTGGCAGCAGAATGTATGAGAGTTGTTCTATGAAGAAGAACTAGAAATACTGCAACAATTCAAGTAACAGTGAAGAATGCATTTTGCCATACAGTTTCGCTTCCCTCCAAAATGCCTTGCAAAATACATTTTGCAAGGTTTTAAGTAATGTCATGTGAACAGATTGTCAGTGTGGCCCTTACAAAAAATATTTCAGTTTTGAAACTGCAGTAAACGTGCAGTAACTACAGTCAACTGTGGTATTTTGGACGCAGTCATTGCAGAATAACTGCAGTGTACAGCAGGGGGTCCACTACAACAAAGGTAGGATCTGGTGACCACATAAATTAGTGTGACTGGTCTATTTGTAAAGGGGGGGGATTAGTAGATTGGTATATGGGTTGACCCATGACCTCAACGTGATAATGCAACTAAATCAACAAATATTCCCAACTGTTGCAAGGCAGCCGGTGGTAAATACAGTGGGGCAAAAAAGTATTTAGTCAGCCACCAATTGTTCAAGTTCTCCCACTTAAAAAGATGAGAGAGGCCTGTAATTTTCATCATAGATACACTTCAACTATGACAGACAAAATGAGAAAAAAAATCCAGAAAATCACATTGTAGGATTTTTTATGAATTTATTTGCAAATTATGGTGGAAAATAAGTATTTGGTCACCTACAAACAAGCAAGATTTCTGGCTCTCACAGACCTGTAACTTCTTCTTTAAGAGGCTCCTCTGTCCTCCACTCGTTACCTGTATTAATGGCACCTGTTTGAACTTGTTATCAGTATAAAAGACACCTGTCCACAACCTCAAACAGTCACACTCCAAACTCCACTATGGCCAAGACCAAAGAGTTGTCAAAGGACACCAGAAACAAAATTGTAGACCTGCACCAGGCTGGGAAGACTGAATCTGCAATAGGTAAGCAGCTTGGTTTGAAGAAATCAACTGTGGGAGCAATTATTAGGAAATGGAAGACATACAAGACCACTGATAATCTCCCTCGATCTAGGGCTCCACGTAAGATCTCACCCCGTGGGGTCAAAATGATCACAAGAACGGTGAGCAAAAATCCCAGAACCACACGGGGGGACCTAGTGAATGACCTGCAGAGAGCTGGGACCAAAGTAACAAAGCCTACCATCAGTAACACACTACGCCGCCAGGGACTCAAATCCTGCAGTGCCATACGTGTCCCCCTGCTTAAGCCAGTACATGTCCAGGCCCGTCTGAAGTTTGCTAGAGAGCATTTGGATGATCCAGAAGAAGATTGGGAGAATGTCATATGGTCAGATGAAACCAAAATATAACTTTTTGGTAAAAACTCAACTCGTCGTGTTTGGAGGACAAAGAATGCTGAGTTGCATCCAAAGAACACCATACCTACTGTGAAGCATGGGGGTGGAAACATGCTTTGGGGCTGTTTTTCTGCAAAGGGACCAGGACGACTGATCCGTGTAAAGGAAATAATGAATGGGGCCATGTATCGTGAGATTTTGAGTGAAAACCTCCTTCCATCAGCAAGGGCATTGAAGATGAAACATGGCTGGGTCTTTCAGCATGACAATGATCCCAAACACACCGCCCGGGCAACGAAGGAGTGGCTTCGAAAGAAGCATTTCAAGGTCCTGGAGTGGCCTAGCCAGTCTCCAGATCTCAACCCCATAGAAAATCTTTGGAGGGAGTTGAAAGTCCGTGTTGCCCAGCAACAGCCCCAAAACATCACTGCTCTAGAGGAGATCTGCATGGAGGAATGGGCCAAAATACCAGCAACAGTGTGTGAAAAACTTGTGAAGACTTACAGAAAACGATTGACCTCTGTCATTGCCAACAAAGGGTATATAACAAAGTATTGAGATAAACTTTTGTTATTGACCAAATACTTATTTTCCACCATAATTTGCAAACAAATTCATTCAAAATCCTACAATGTGATTTTCTGGATTTTTTTCCCTCATTTTGTCTGTCATAGTTGAAGTGTACCTATTATGAAAATAACAGGCCTCTCTCATCTTTTTAAGTAGGAGAACTTGCACAATTGGTGGCTGACTAAATACTTTATTGCCCCACTGTACATGGGTCCTGGCCTGAGATAAGATAAGCAGGTGTTGACATATTTGGGTATATATCTACAGTTGGTGATACCATATATGTACTGTACTGTACAGTAAAAAAGACACCATAAATGTTTTAACATGCAGCTCTGTTCTAAGCATGCCAAAAATCAAGCCAAATATAAAGTTCAGTTTACGGTCTGTTGCTGCGTGCTCTAGAGGTTAACTACTTTATAGCCAAAACGGTGTCAATCATACACTGGTATTGTAGATTTCAAGTCAGGATTTCTCCCTTTTTGCTCACTGCTCACAGGCCTACAGGTACAGGAGCAGAATATCAGTCAAACTCCTATTGACATGATTCAGTGCATGATGTAGGCAAAAGTCTGACTTATTCTACTGTACGGGTGTTTATCTCACATTCCTATTTGCTTCTCTACTATGAACTGTGTGTTTTTCTCTCTCAGTAACGAGTGGTAATGGCAAGCTTCTCTCCGCTGGTCCTGTCCATCGCTGCCACCAGCTTTGTGACGTTCCAGTGTCTGTTCCATTTTGTCAGTCCCTGTGTCTCTGCTCGGTTCTGCCCTGGGTACCGCCGTCTCAGCCCTAAACACACCATAGAGTGGAACTCCAGGTACAGCATCAGGAGACTGAGAAGTGATATTTTGGTGTTATTCAATCATGTAATTCAAAGCTCCTATCAGAACACATATTGGATTATCATTTTCCCAGTCAAAGTACATTTCTGGGCATAGACCCTTTCAAATATCCTTGTTTAGCATTTTTCCATGGCATGGAATCCCACAGCTGCCACCAAATGTCAAGTCTAAGTTAGTATGCTTTTATGAGTATGTGTGTCTGTTTTTTTGTGATATTTTTCTAGAACTGTGTCTACATTTCACGCCTTGATAGTGGGCCTTTTTTGTCTCTACATATTACTATTTGATGATGCCGTCAATGAAGACCCAGTCTGGTAAGAATCTCCCTGACTGCAAAGTGTGCAATTCTTGATATAATCTTATATTTGGAACATTTATCTATATTTTAAACATGTGCTTTGTGCTTTCTTACCAATAGGGGAGATCCGTCACTGGTGAAAATAAATGTGGCCATAACCTGTGGCTACCTCCTATCAGGTGGGTCTCCACTTCAGACATGTCTAACCCTTGTATTACTTTGCATATTTCCATGGATTATGTTGACCCATACAGTGAGCTATCTCCCTTGTCTGTCTTGCAGATATGCTGCTCATATGTTACTATTGGCGGGCGATAGGGGACAAGTTTTTTGTAATCCACCACCTGGCAGCACTGTATGCTTACTACTATGTACTGGTGAGTTCTCTACTGACCCAGAGCAGAATGTGCAGGCAAGATGGGGAAGGGCCAAGGGTGAACAGCCATGTAGTTTGATGGGATTGGTTAGAATGGATAACAAAGTGCTTGTCAGGGATGAAATAGTTTGGTTCCACTTTACATTCAGTATCCTTAATATGTGTAGACCTATATTTGGAACACTTTGATTTACAGTATTGTTATTGACCTATAAATACACTGCATTAAGTGTTATTACTCAGTTGTTTTGCTGTACTTACTAGAGTTATTACACAGTAATAGAACACTGTAAATCAGGGGTAAGCAAGTAGATTCAGCCGCGGGCCGATTTTTGTCGGAGCGAATGGTCAACAAAATTTGTCCATTGCAAATTGACCACAACTAAGCCCAAAAAGAGATTGTATTTAAAAATAACAATAATTTCCTACCTTAATTACATTGAGACACGATTACACATCTTTTTTATTTGTGGGAATACTTGAAAAGATTTCCTAAAATAACACATTTTTAACTGAATTCCTGGTGATTTGAGTCTTTTTGAGCAAAAATGACCCCCCCCCCCCCCTCCCCTCTTCAGGAAGGTACAGTGTAAGCAAGCGCATATATTGTTCGAAAGTAGTTACAGTTGTAAAACAGTTTTGATATATGGCTTGCAGTTGACGCACCACTAAAAGCAAGACAACCATGTGATGTAGATGTTCACTCTTGGTCCTGTCCTGTGAATCTATTCTGGGCCATCAGGTTCAGTAGCTGCTAAGACTAACAATGACAATGATGAGGACGGGGACCATGTTTTGCATGGAATACGATGATGAGTTGTTGTGCCCGTTTCAAAGCCACAGATTCAGACAAGTCCCGGACTAGAAAACATGCTCACTGGAGAATATCCATTGAATATCATTTTTTTTGTCCCAGACTAGGATTAATCTGTGTCCAGGAAACCAGACTGTAGAGTTTCTGTGCATAATGTATTCTCTTACTTCTCTCAATCTGTGATGGTGATTGGTACATGCTGCCTTTTGGTTGTTTTGACCTTTTGAGCCTATACCCTAGACCCTATACATCACTACAAAGACAGGGTCTTCCTCTCATTTCATTTTTTTAAATCACCACTGACTTTTCTTAGTAAAATGTACTGGATCATTTCCAGTCCCTTTTTTGGGTAATGTTAGAATGGATTGTAGAGTACATGTTTTGAAATGTATATTTAGATATTAACTTAATAACAGCATCCACATAGTTAGTCCATATATTTTTTATTTTCTCTAGAATGTTTTTTTTATCTTCAATGTTGGGATGGGGGCTTTTAATGGTGCCCGTTTTCACTAGTTGCACATTTCTTCTGTTTAGGTATTTATGTCCATGTCTTTCCTCCACTTACATGTGTGATCAATGAACCCAGTCTTGTGTCTGTAACCTGCTAACAATACAGAACATGCAAAAATGTCCTAAACAAAGAACAGGTCCGTGTCAAATGGCTATAGAAGGGGTCCCTTCCTATCTTGTCTGTAGTGGATTCTGTTGTGGTACATAGAGCACATGTTGCCTAGTAACAGTATGGATTTACCAGTACATAGAGGTACGAGCATGCACTGCTGGATTGTCACCACCAATTTTTGAACACATTTTGAACATTTCTATGTGACCCAAGTTTATTAACCGTGTCATAACCCCAGTAAGTACACCTAGATGTTTTCATTTTTTGGGATCGTACGGTAGGTTTACGATCATGATGTATCATGAATTCACATATTATTGAAAGTACTTCTCTTGCCATTATTTTCTTTGCACTTTGTTCTGTCTCTCTCTTTTAGAGCATAGGAATGTTGCCTTATTTTGCTAACTTCCGCCTGGTCGCAGAGCTTTCCACTCCTTGTGTGAACCAGCGGTAGGTAACCTCTGTGCCAAATAGACTCACGCACACACAAACAGATTGTTTACTGGGAAGTAGAGGGAACCTCATAAAATACCCATTTATTTGTCCTTACAGTATTTGCCAAGTGGCTTTTGTCATTGGTAGTAGTGCATTCAACCGTTTCAGAAACACTATTGACCGTTAATGTTTAACTACTTATAGTGAGTCAGACCAGTTACACCCAGCTGAAAGCTCGTACAGTATCTGACATACATCATTAGAGACACGTGTTTCATACTTAATAATACATTTTCAGTCACATACATTTCCAATTGTATACTATTATCCTGATTTAATCCAACAAAGACAAAATACAGATTCAATGTTAAACATTTACATTTATATTTTAATCATTTAGCAGACGCTCTTATCCAGAGTGAATTACAGTTAGTGCATTCATCTTAATATAGCTGGGTGGGACAACCACATATCTCAGTCAGAGTAAGCATATTTTTCCTCAAAGTAGCTATCAGAAAAGTCAGGGATTAGTAGAAAAAGAGTCAAGTGTGAGTGTTAGTTTAACAGGTAGGATTTCAGACGTTTTCAGAAGTTTGGCAGGGACTCTGCTGTCCTAGCGTCAGGGGGAAGCTTGTTCCACCATTGGGATGCCAGGAAAGAGAAAAGCTTTGACTGGGCTGAGCGGGAGCGGTCCTCCCATAGGGTTGGGAGAGCCAAGAGGCCAGAGGTGGCAGAACGGAGTGCTCGGGTTAGGGTGTAGGGTTTGAGCATAGGCTTGAAGGTAGGGAGGGGCAGTTCCCTAAGGAATTGTACTTAAAACCTTTAAGTGGCCAGAGGTGGCCAAAAAAACGGTATACTGTAGATATGTTTTAAGAGTCACCTTTCTGGAACAATGCCAGTTGATATCCATGACTCCATTACAATTGAGTCCAACAACTGCTATCTCACTCTGTAACTATACTAACTGTATCTATCTTTCAGCTGGTTCTTTGAAGTGCTTGGTTACCCAAAGAAATCATTACCAAATATGGTCAACGGAATTGCCATGACGCTATCCTTCTTCCTGGTGAGGATAGCGGTCATGCCGATGTATTACAGCCGGATGTACGCCGTGTACGGGACAGAACCTTTCTACCGGGTGACTTTTGGTGGCCGTTGTGCCTGGATGGGCCCCAGTTTCTGTCTAGACATTATGAACGTCATGTGGATGCATAAAATGGCCCGCGGCTGCATTAGCGTCCTGCGCTCTCCCGGAAAGGTAAAAGTGGAAAAGCTACAGAATGGGAAAGTGCACTGAGAGGTTGCAAAAGGCTATGGTGGAGTTATTTTATTGTATGTCTGATTCAAATGGTTCATGGGCATTTTTGGATCAAATGGTTCATGGACTGGAAATGTCTTGAGACTCCCTAGGATCCCATGACCAGCCCTAGGTAAATTGTGTACCACTATACTTATTTGCTCAGAACACTGCCAATTAAACAAGCTCTACAGTCCTCCAAAATGATGGGAGGGGACATGGTAAAGGCCATTGGATTGCGTCTCCTCTTGGTCCTTACAGATGGAGGAAGTGGATGGAAACAAACAGACAATACTCTAAAGCACCGCTCCTCTTGTCTGTTGGACCCTTTGTTTGTAAATTGTATATGTCCACCCAAATGTGTCTTGTGTGTATTGCCACAATTACATGAACTGACATGGAAGAGAATGTTAAAGGAACTCACATAGTTTTGTAATGTTTATGAAGCCATATAGATGGCTCTTGTACAAATATCATGAGATATTGTACGAAAATAAAATCCTTACTTGAAATCTGTGTTTTCACCAGCATTAGGATGTAAAAGAAGTATATTGTCAGACTACTGAAGTCTATGCTCAGGAGCCTGCTTATGCAGTAGGCCTAGGAAATATTAGTCATGCACATAAAGTATCAGGGTAGATTTAGACAAACCACAGCAAACAAATGCCAGAATGTATTGTAATTTTATCTCTAGAAGTGACCTTACTGAGTGTGATTCATGATAACTGCAATAAAAGTGCACTTATGTCTAACCGACACACCCACACTATAACTTCCCACAAGCATCTCCACAAGGTTTACAAATTACAGATCACACTTCAGAAGTCAAGCTTCATAATATAACGTGAAAAATGTAATTAAAAGGATACTGCAAGATTCTGGCATTTAATCTCTTTTTCTGGTTACCCAGAGTCTGATGAACTTGTATGTCTGCATGCAGTATGAAGTTAGAATAGCAATGCTACTGTACCTTTAGACTTGCGGTCCTTGTGCTATCGCTAGTTAACGTTGGCTAGCTAAACTACCACTATTTCCATCATACTGTGTGCAGAGACATAAAAATGGTATCAACAAGTTCATCTGACTCCGGGTAAGCAGAACATGGCCTTAAATGCAAGAATCTCGCATTTTGCCTTTCAGGTTTCCCTGTTGGATCTCTGGGTGAGAATATGCAAGCTATTTATTGTGACATTTACAGCTATGTTAGTTATAATATTTAATTAAAAAATATATATTTTAATAATGTACTCTGAGTTAGTTGAAGTGAGTGATTTATTAATTTAATTTTCATACTTGCTTTGATTGTCTTCAGACGACAACACTTGTCTGCTGCTGCTCTCTTGTGGAGACAATGCGGAACTGCAAACATCCCCTCAAAATGAGGATACAGTGGTCAATGAGTTTTGAAGAATATTAATAAAACATTTATTGATGTTAAAACCTTGGTTTGGCATCATTTGGTCCTCACATTGTTTTCTTAAAGTCCCATACCTCTGGCTACTTTGGCCACCATTATCACCTTTGGCTCTTAAAGTATAGATAAAAATGTACAACTATGGATCTAAAAACTTACAATTATGCTTGTTTCTTTATTTTATTTCACCTTTATTTAACCAGGTAGGCCAGTTGAGAACTAGTTCTCATTTACAACTGCGACCTGGCCAAGATAAAGGAGAGTAGTGCGACACAACAACACGAGTTACATATGGAATAAACAAACATACAGTCAATAACACAATAGAAAAGTCCATATACAGTGTGTGAAAATGAAGTAATATTAGGGAGGTAAGGCAATAAATAGGCCGTAGTGGCGAAATAATTACAATTTAGCAAATAAACACTGGAGTGATAGATGTGCAGAAGATGAATGTGCAAGTAGAGAAACGGGTGCAAAGGAGAAAATAATTAAAAAAATAACAATATGGGGATGAGGTAGTTGGATGGGTTATTTACAGATGGGCTATGTACAGGTGCAATGATCTGTAAGCTGCTCTGATAGCTGATGCTTAAAGTTAGTGAGGGGGATATGTGTCTCCAGCTTCAGTGATTTTTGCAATTCGTTCCAGTCATTGGCAGCAGAGAACTGGAAGGAAAGACGGCCAAAGGAGGAATTGGCTTTGGGGGTGATGTTTGGCAGCATGAGTGAAGGATGCTTTGTTGCGAAATAGGAAGCCGGTTCTTGATTTAATTTTGGATTGGAGATGCTTAATATGAGTCTGGAAGGAGAGTTTACAGTCTAGCCAGACACCAAGGTATTTGTAGTTGTCCATATATTCTAAGTCAGAACCGTCCAGAGTAGTGATGCTAGGCGGGCGGGCAGGTGCGGGCAGCGATCGGTTGAAGAGCATGCATTTAGTTTTACTTGCATTTAAGAGCAGTTGGAGACCACGGAAGGAGAGTTATACGACATTGAAGCTCGTCTGGAGGTTAGTTAACACAGTGTCCAAAGAAGGGCCAGAGGTATACAGAATGGTGTCGTCTGCGTAGTGGTGGATCAGAGAATCACCAGCCGCAAGAGCGACATCATTGATTTATACAGAGAAAAGAGTCGGCCCGAGAATTGAACCCTGTGGCACCCCATAGAGACTGCCAGAGGTCCGGACAACAGGCCCTCCGATTTGACACACTGAACTCTGTCTGAGAAGTAGTTGGTGAACCAGGCGAGGCAGTCATTTGAGAAACCAAGGCTGTTGAGTCTGCCAATAAGAATGAGGTGGTTGACAGTCGAAAGCCTTGGCCAGGTCGATGAATACGGCTGCACAGTATTGTCTTTTGTCGATGGCGGTTATGATATCATTTAGGATCTTGAGCGTGGCTGAGGTGCACCCATGACCAGCTTGGAAACCAGATTGCATAGCGGAGAAGGTACGTGTGATTCGAAATGGTCGGTGATCTGTTTGTTAACTTGGCTTTCGAAGACCTTAGAAAGGCAGGGTAAGATAGATATAGGTCTGTAGTTTGGGTCTAGAGTGTCTCCCCCTTTGAAGAGGGGGATGACCGCGGCAGCGTTCCAATCTTTGGGGATCTCAGACGATACGAGAGAGAGGTTGAACACGCTAGTAATATGGGTTGCAACAATGGCAATGGATAATTTTACAAAGAGAAGGTCCAGATTGTCTAGCCCAGCTAATTTGTAGGTGTCCAGATTTTGCAGCTCTTTCAGAACATCAGCTATCTGGATTTGGGTGATGGAGAAATGGGGGAGGTTCGGGTAAGTTGCTGTGGGGGGTGCAGAGCTGCTGACCGGGGTAGGGTAGCCAGGTGGAAAGCATGGCCAGCCGTAGAAAAATGCTTATTGAAATTCTCGATTATCGTAGATTTATCGGTGGTGACAGTGTTTCCTAGCCTCAGTGCAGTGGGCAGCTGGGAGGAGGTGCTCTTATTCTCCATGGACTTTACAGTGTTCCAGAACTTTTTGGAGTTTGTGCTACAGAATGCATATTTCTGTTTGAAAAAGCTAACCTTTGTTTTCCTAAATGCCTGTGTATATTGGTTCCTAACTTCCCTGAAAAGTTGCATATCGTGGGGGCTATTTGATGCTAATGCAGTATGCCACATGATGTTTTTGTGCTGGTCAAGGGCAGTCAGGTCTGGAGTGAACCAAGGGCTATATCTGTTCCGGGTTCTACATTTTCTGAACGGGGCATGCTTATTTAAGATGGTGAGGAAAGCACTTTTAAAGACTAACCAGGCATCCTCTACTGACGGAATGAGGTCAATATCCTTCCAGGATACCCGGGCCAGGTCGATTAGAAAGGCCTGCTCGCTGAAGTGTTTTAGGGAGCGTTTGACTGTGATGAGGGGTGGTCATTTGACCGCGGACCCATTACGGACGCAGGCAATGAGGCAGTGATCGCTGAGATCCTGGTTGAAGACAGCAGAAGTGTATTTAGAGGACAGGTTGGTCAGGATGATATCTATGAGGGTGCCCAAGTTTACAGATTTGGGGTTGTACCTGGTAGGTTCCATGTAAATTTGGGTGAGATTGAGGGCATCTAGTTTAGATTGTAGGACGGCCGGGGTGTTAAGCATATCCCAATTTAGGTCACCTAACAGTACAAACTCTGAAGATAAATGGGGGGCAAGTAATTAACATATGGTGCCCAGGTCGCAGCTGGGGGCTGAGGGGGGTCTGTAACAAGCGGCAATGGTGAGAGACTTATTTCTGGAAAGGTGGATTTTTAAAAGTAGTACTTAAACTGTGTGGGCACAGACCTGGATAGCATGACAGAACTCCACCCCCTTTGGCAGTTCTATCTTGGCGGAAAATGTTATAGTTAGGGATGGAAATTTCACAATTTTTGGTGGCCTTCCAAAGCCAAGATTCAGGCAAGGCTAGGACATCAAGGTTGGTGGAGTGTGCTAAAGCAGTGGGAAAAAAAACTTAGGGTGGAGGCTTCTGATGTTAACTTGCATGAAACCAAGGCTTTTACGGTTACAGAAGTCAACAAATGATAGAGCCTGGGGAATAGGAGTGGAACTGGGGGTTACAGGGCCTGGGTTAACCTCTACATCACCAGAGGAGTAGGATAAGGGTACGGCTAAAGGCTATAAGAACTGGTCGTCTTGTGCGTTGGCAACAGAGAATAAAAGGAGCAGATTTCTGGGTGTAATGAAAAATTATGGGATTAAATGGGATAAAGGTGAGTTGAGACTGATTGATCTACAAATCACCTTGCATCCTAAATGACTACTCAATATTATTTCTAGATCATTCACGTCTGTCATAATTTACCAACGATACATCACGGTTTTGATGCTCTCGAACAAAGACAGTACAGTATGAAGATTTGCAGAAACAGCTTCTCTAATAGACTTTCCCATTGTATGCGATGTCATGGCGACGTTGGCTAGCTAAACTCGGTCGTACTAACGCGTCTCTCGCGCCGTCAAATCAAAGACTTGTTTTTTTTACGAAAATGAAAACGTGTCAGTTTATCACGTTCAGAGGTTGGAGTAAGAACAATTGTAAATTCTTAAGACATTGGCTCGAATTTAGGTGGTGCCTTTCGAGAAAATGAACAACCAAGGGGGAAAAAATAACTTCTCCAATTGACTTCTCAAACCCCGGCCAAGTCTGCTTGGTCTGTTTCGCAAGCGTGTCCGGAAATTGGTTTAAAAACTCTTTGGTTATGATGCTCTCGAACACGAGCATCAAAACCGTGATGTATCATGGGTAAATTGTGACAAGACTGTCTGGTTCTCTCCTGTCTGACCTGCAATGGGTTTTGAAGTCGACCGTTCTTTGTTCTTTATACCCATAGAGATAGATACAGGACTCATCTTTATATCTGTGCCATTATAGCGTATGTGACAGTTTAGGAATGGACAGCGCCATTGCGGCTACAACTCATAGGAATCCCGGTTAATTTCGTTCTCTGTTGGAGAGGACGCAAAGTGGAGACAATTGAGATTCTCCCAAAAGTAACCAGAACATTCCCCCAATGCATTGTGGGTGTGTAGTGTTTGCTAACTTTCACGACATTGCAACATAGACGGACTACCTTCATCAAGGTAACACGTTTATATTTACTAGATTATTCCATAGTAAAATCGTTTGTTTTACTTATATATTTCAAGAAATAGGCAACGAGTTTAGTCATAAAATGAGTCTGTCATTTCTAAACCAATTTCAAACCAGCATGGGATGGGAGTCCTACCGCTGCAGTATCCGGCAGTTGGTATGGTCTAGAGTACATGCAAGGTCGTGATATTTACATAATCGTTGCTGTTGCAATGCTAATTTCAACAGTTACTGTAATATTCCATTTAGGACAACTGTCATGTGTTACAGACGTATGGAAATAACAAGCTAGGGGTGCTGTTGTTTCAATCTTTGACCATTAGCTGTATGACTGGTTAATTAATTAACAGGCTATATGTGGGATGAGCTAGCTATGAGGCATAGCAGGAATTAATGACCCTTTACACATTTCTTATTTCTTAACGTTAATATCTGTTATATTGCTGGCAGGTCTGGGGTATAGACCTTTCCAGTGACTAACTTGTCAGGTAGAATGGATCCCATGTCCGGTTCAACAGTTAAAGCAGAGGACTTTGTGGTCGCTCACCCCTATGCTGGCTCACCACCCCAGGGATGCCCCATGCAAAAGGAGACCAAACCAAGTAAGTCTCTTCAACTGTGTCAGGTTGATACTGTTTGTGTTTGTCTATTGGTTCTCTGTTGTCTGCAATTTATACCCATAACCCCATCAGCTGTCACACCTTGCATAGCAATAACAAAGCAGATATTGTTTTTCATTGTACTAATGTATTTTGACCTGTCCTCTCAGGTGCACCATTACCACCACCAGAGTGTCCCATGCACAAGGCGTCCGCCCCGGCCCAGGTTGAGAGCGCGGCCCCCCCAACAACCCCAGCTTCAGACCAGGCAGGGCCAAAACATCAGGATCGGGCATACGAGTTTGTGGAGTGCCCCATGAAAGCAGCCAACAGAGAGAAATTTGTGTCTGACATCGATATCGCAAACATGGTACGCAAAGCAGCTAAAATACCTTTACATGCACTGTGTATTATTCTTACTACTATGTAATTACAATACTTGTTACTCCTACAACTATAATTGCGCTGTGATAAGAACACTAAAGTGAAGTGTTACAGAGTTTTTAAATAAACTGATGTACTAAATGTTGTTTAGTGTACCTCTCTTTTTTCATAACCCAGGAACTTGTTGACTAATAGGCTAAAATCGAATCAAAACCAGTCAATTAGGAGATATATGACACTACAGCATATATTGATGAGACTTAAAACCCTGAAGGCTACATCTCATCGTTATGTTTTGTTATTTCTCTTTATCCAGATGCCCCCACCCAACCAGCAGCCTGCCCCAGGTCAGCCCTTTGATCTGTCAGTGAACAGAGAGGAGTCCCAGATCCCCCGGGGTGGTACGGATCAGAACTGGGTCTACCCCTCGGAGCAGATGTTCTGGAATGCCATGCTGAGGAAAGGGTCAGTCGACCAATCAGAACACTGAAGAAATATGGCTTGGCCATAGAGATAGAATGTATTGAATTGATAGAACCTATAGTTATATCTCTATGGGCTTGGGTTTAGGGTTTCTACTGTTGTGTACTGACTCATTAAAATTGTTTCACAGATGGCACTGGAAGGATGAAGATCTTGGTCAAAAAGACATGACAAACATCATCAAGATTCACAACCAGAACAATGAACAGGCATGGCAGGAGATCCTCAAATGGGAACAATTCCATAAGAAGTGAGTAACCTCAGAGAACAATCAACATCTCAGACTCTGGTACAATACCATGTAAGGTTGAGCGCACTTCAATCAATCAATCAAATTTATTTGTAAAGCCCTTCTTACATCAGCTGATGTCACAAAGTGCTGTACAGAAATCCAGCCTAAAACCCCAAACAGCAAGCAATGCAGGTGTAGAAGCACGATGGCTAGGAAAAACTCTGTAGAAAGTCCAGAACCTAGGAAGAAACCTAGAGAGGAACCAGGCTATGAGGTGTGGCCAGTCCTTCTGGCTGTGCCGGGTGGAGATTATAACAGAACATGGCCAAGATGTTAAAATGTTCATAGATGACCAGCAGGGTCAAATAATAATAATCACAGCACTTTAATAAGCACTTTACTGACGCTTCAAATTACCCCTCAACGACCAGTGCATGTCATGAAATGTGTGCCATACCAGATATGTGAATTGTATTTAATTTCTTTCTTTCTAGGGAATGTCCATGCGGACCCTCCCTGTTACGGTTTGGAGGCAAAGCAAAAGAATTCACTCCAAGAGCCAGGTTTCGCCACTGGATGGGGTGAGTTTTTGGTGTAAACAGTTCTGCATGGAAGTTACATAAACTCAGCAAAAAAAGAAACCTCCCATTTTCAGGACCCTGTCTTTCAAAGATAATTCGTAAAAATCCAAATAACTTCACAGATCTTCATTGTAATGGGTGTAAGCACTGTTTCCCATGCTTTTTATTTCTTTTTTTATTTTACCGTTATTTTACCAGGTAAGTTGACTGAGAACACGTTCTCATTTGCAGCAACGACCTGGGGAATAGTTACAGGGGAGAGGAGGGGGATGAATGAGCCAATTGTAAACTGGGGATTATTAGGTGACCATGATGGTTTGAGGGCCAGATTGGGAATTTAGCCAGGACACCGGGGTTAACACCCCTACTCTTACGATAAGTGCCATGGGATCTTTAATGACCTCAGAGAGTCAGGACACCCGTTTAACGTCCCATCCGAAAGACGGCACCCTACACAGGGCAGTGTCCCCAATCACTGCCCTGGGGCATTGGGATATTTTTTTAGACCAGAGGAAAGAGTGCCTCCTACTGGCCCTCCAACACCACTTCCAGCAGCATCTGGTCTCCCATCCAGGGACTGACCAGGACCAACCCTGCTTAGCTTCAGAAGCAAGCCAGTAGTGGTATGCAGGGTGGTATGCTTGTTCAATGAACCATAAACAATTAATAAACATGCACCTGTGGAACTGTCATTAAGACACTAACAGCTTACAGACGGTAGGCAATAAAGGTCACAGTTATGAAAACTTAGGACACTAAAGAGGCCTTTCTACTGACTCTGAAAAACACCAAAAGAAAGATGCCCAGGGTCCCTGCTCATCTGCGTGAACGTGCCTTAGGCACATGAGGACTGCAGATGTGGCCAGGGCAATATATTGCAATGTCTGTACTGTGAGCGCTACAGGGAGGCAGGACGGACAGCTGATCGTCCTCGCAGTGGCAGACCACGTGTAACAACACCTGCACAGGATCGGTACATCCGAGCATCACACCTGCGGGACAGGTACAGGATGGCAACAACAACTGCCCGAGTTACACAAGGAATGCACAATCCCTCCATCAGTGCTCAGACTGTCCACAATAGGCTGAGAGAGGCTGGACTGAGGGCTTGTAGGCCTGTTGTAAGGCAGGTACTCACCAGACATCACCGGCAACAACGTTGCCTATGGGCACAAACCCACCGTCGCTGGACCAGACAGGACTGGCAAAAAGGGCTCTTTACTGACGAGTCGTGGTTTTGTCTCACCAGGGTGATGGTCGGAATCGCGTTTATTGTCGAAGGAATGAGCGTTACACCGAAGCCTGTACTCTGGAGCGGGATCGATTTGGAGGTGAAGGGGCCGTCATGGTCTGAGGCGGTGTGTCACAGCATCATTGGACTGAACTTGTTGTCATTGCAGGCAATCTCAACGCTGTGCGTTACAGGGAAGACATCCTCCTCCCTCATTTGGTACCCTTCCTGCAGGCTCATCCTGAAATGACCCTCCAGCATGACAATGCCACCAGCTATACTGCTCGTTCTGTGCGTGATTTCCTGCATGACAGGAATGTCAGTGTTCTGCCATGGCCAGCGAAAAGCCTGGATCTCAATCCCATTGAGCACATCTGGGACCTGTTGGCTCGGAGGGTGAGGGCTAGGGCCATTTCCCCCCAGAAATGTCTGGGAACTTGCAGGTGCCTTGGTGGAAGAGTGGGGTAACATCTCACAGCAAGAACTGGAAAATCTGGTGCAGTCCATGAGGAGTAGATGCATTGCAGTACTTAATGCAGCTGGTGGCCACACCAGATACTGACTGTTACCTTTTGATTTTGACCCCCCCCCTTTGTTCAGGGACACATTATTCAATTTCTGTTAGTCACATGTCTGTGAAACTTGTTCAGTTTATGTCTCAGTTGTTGAATCTCCTTATGTTCATACAAATATTTACACATGTTAGGTTTGCTGAAAATAAACGCAGTTAACAGTGAGAGGACGCATGCAAAAATATATACATTTTCTTGACAGACCTAGGCCAAGCAAGTACAACTAGCACTCTTTTTCTGGTTGTTTCAATTTGTGAAACACTAGATCATACGACCTCATTTTGTGTTTGCAGGTATGGCTTACCGTTTGACAGGCACGACTGGATCGTAGACCGCTGTGGAAAGGAGGTGCGCTATGTGATTGACTATTACGACGGCGGTGAGATCAATAAGCAGAACTTTACCATCCTGGACGTGCGTCCTGCCTTTGACTCCCTCAGCGCCATGTGGGACCGTATGAGAGTGGCCTGGTGGCGCTGGACCTCCTCTTAAACCCCAACACTCCCCACACTAATAGCCTGATCCCAGATCTGTATGATGTCATGCAATTCAATGATAGTCAGAGAAGTTGGCTAAATCACATACAGATCTGGGACAAGGCTATCCACTACCACTTAAGATTCACAGGGTTGAATACCGTCTCTATGTTCTCCTTCATTGATTTGAGGGAGTACTAATGTATTTATTGACCAGACTCTGGCACTCTGCTAATAACTCAACGTTTAATTGACAGCTAGATTGGCTTCATTGCTTGAAGTGAACTCTTTTGATTGACTCTGAGTCCAGACACGCAATCACATGTATATTTACTCACTGTAATAATTGTTTGTTTGGGAGGACATACTAATTGGTGGCTTTTCTTAAGTGATTCTATTCTCCTAAGTTAATAAGATGGAACTGTGTGCTATTTGTATCCCATATTATGTTTAAAGTAAAGGCATGTTTGTATGGTGTTGTTTTAAGTTAAAGGGAGGGATACTGTAATTGTGGGCTTGTAGCATGTATTTAAAGTGTCTCAATGACTAAATGCATCAACTCCCAGGTCAATGGAAGCAACCATTTGGAATGGACTCTCAATGAAGACAAATTGATCATGTATTTGTCCCAGATAAAACAGGTTAATGTGTATTCTTTGGCTTGAGTTTCAATGCAACACACACACCTTTTTTCATCATAATTTTGTTAAATTCAGGGCAAATTATTTGTTTTATTTAGTATAGTATAAGCTTCTGTCTTAAGCATCTTAAATAGCAGATTCAGATTTTGAAATAGTAAACTTGAAGGCAAGCATGATATGTGGATTGGTATTCCAACTGACTATAGGCTACTGAAGCCAACGACTGAAAATGTGAGCGAGGCTTTACCAGTGCGCCACGGAGTTTAGATGAAAACAGTGGAGAAAAGCTGTCTATCTGATAATCACACGCTGCTATTTATTGTTGACCATCAGATGTGGGGCGGCAGGGTAGCCTAGTGGTTAGCGCGTTGGACTAATAACCGAAAGGTTGCAAGTTCAAATCCCCTACCTTGAACAGGCAGTTAACCCACTGTTCCTAGGCCGTCATTGAAAATAAGAATTTGTTCTTAACTGACTTGCCTAGTTAAATAAAGGTTTAAGAAAAAAATATGTGATTAATGTGTATTGTGAACAGATAATGACGCTCTGAGTAATTAACAGTTTTTCGGTACAATTGAGAAGGGTGCAACTGCAGCCTCGAAATTTCAGGCATTCCTCCATGTGAGCATTCTTGCATCTGCAAGTACCCTCTATACTTGTATTGGTCCATTTTTAAACTATCACTCCAGTACGATAGATGGCGGTAATGCATCATAACGTTGGATGCCAACTGACGATAAACCACAGAAGAAGAAGATTCGGGGCGTGTTAATGGTATCTAGCTAAAGCTAGTACACACGGGTAAGTGTCCTTCGCCCACAGTTCTGTTAACAATGGCATGTGTTCGGCATGTGGGGGCGAAGGACACTGTTTACCGATGTTGCTAGCAAAGAGGACTCCGGTACACAGCGGGTAAAACTCAGATAATACTTTTATTTCCCCTTTGACCCAATAGGGGGGATTTCAGCCACACCCGTTTCTGACAGTTGTATAAAATCGAGCACACATGCAATCTCCCCAGCCAAACAATGGCCTTACTGAAGAGCTCAGTGACTTTCAATGTGGCACCGTCATAGGATGCCACCTTTCCAACAGGTCCGTTTGTAAGATTTCCGCCCTGCTAGAGCTGTCCTGGTCAACTGTAAGTGCTGTTGTGGTGAAGTGGAAACATATAGGAGCAACAACGGTAGGCCACACAAGCTCACAGATCAGGACCAGTATGCTACACAATCTCACAGAACAGGACCGCTTAGTGCTTAAGCACGTAGTATGTAAAAATCGTCTGTCCTCGATTGCAACACTCACTACCGAGTTCCAAACTGCCTCTAGAAGCAACGTCAGCACAATAACTGTCTTAGTTCCAGTGAAGGGAAATCTTAACATTACAGCATACAATGACATTCTAGACGATTTTGTGCTTCCAACTTTGTGGCAACAGTTTGGGGAAAGCCCTTTCCTCAAGCTCAGCATGACAATGCCCCTGTGTACAAAGCGAGGTCCATACTGAAATGGTTTGTTGAGAACGGTGTGGAAGAACTTGACTGCCCTGCACAGAGCCCCGACCTCAACCCCATCTAACACCTTTGGGATAAATTGGAACGCACACTGCGAGCCAGGCCTAATCGGCCAACATGAGTGCCCAACCTCATTAATGCTCTTTTGGCTGAATGGAAGCAAGTCCCCGCAGAAATGTTCCAACAGATTCTAGTGAAAAGTCTTCCCAGAAGAGTCGAGGCTGTTATAGCAGCAAAGGGTGGACCAACTCCATATTAATGCCCATAATTTTGGAATGAGATGTTAGACGAGCATATCCACATACTTTTGGTCATGTAGTGTAGTTGTAATTACAAGTTGAACTAGCTAGCTACACTACAAGTAAATCAGCTCTTTTGACCATAGTTTTTTGTCTGGATACGGGTGGAACCAAAAATAGGGACTTGAAGTACTTCGGACATAAACAACAAGCACACATTTAACGCGTACATTTTTTTACAAAATGAGTAAAAGAAGCACTAATTTCTTTTGAGATATTTTGAATGACAGTTGTAATTTGAAATGTCTGAGATGGCATTGGATGAAATGTCCGTTTTATCAGCAATATACTGTGAAAAAGACGAATTTGAGCTACTTGAGAAATCAGGTAAATTGTTGAGCTAGCTAGCTAGATGTGTTTCTCTCACAATGATCTGCCCAGTAACTCAATTCCACGATGATTTAATCCACGGAGTTGGGCGCAGATGATACTTTTTTAAATGAAACTCAGACTTCTTAGAAATGCTATGCCAGGGATCATCAACTAGATTCAGATGTCGATCCCAGAACATCATTACAAATAATTTGTAGGCTAGCTACAAATTGACCGTAAGAAGCCGAAACAGATATAGTGTAACGACCCTGGGTTCATAAGCGCGGAAATCGACTCTGCCGCATGAGCATGCTTTTGCGGCACAGTCGATAGCGCGCCGGACCTCGGGCTAGGAGGTCGAGGGTTGCTCCCTGCTGTTTCATTTAATACTATTTGACTGGTTCCACTTGTATATAGGCAAGTTTATTGTTACTCAATGTGTATTAATTATTACGTGTTTTACCTTTCTATTATTTCTCTATTTTGTTTCTCAGCATTGTTGGGAAGGGTCCCTAAGTAAGTGTTTCACAGTTAGTCCACATGTTGTTTACGAAGTATGTGACGAATACAACTTTATTTGATTTAAAACATAATTTCTAACCTTGCTTACATTTTGTATATGATCGCATACACTCATTGGCCAGTTTATTAGGTACACACATCTAGAACTGGGTAGGACACTGCTTTGGCTCCAGAACAGACTGAATTATTTGTGGCATGGATATGTTGCTCAATTGATATCAAGGGATCTAACGTGTGCCCGGAAAACATTCCCCACACCATTACACCACCACGGTCACCATCCTGTACCGTTGACAGCAGGCAAGATGGAGCCATGGACTCATGCTTCTTACGCCAAATCCTGACTGTCATCAGCATGACGCAACAGGAACCGGGATTTGTCGGACCAGGCAGGTTCCCCTCAATTGTACAGTATTGGTGGTTGCATGCCCACTGGATCCACTCCTTGTTTTTAGCTAATAAGAGTGGAGCCCAGTGTGTCATTCAATTTCGACCAATCATCAACGAGCTGTTTTTTGCCAACAAGACTGCCGCTGACTGGATGCTTTTAGTTTGTTGCACCATTCTCTGTAAACCCTAGACACTTATCATGCCTGAAAAGGCCAGGAGGCTGGCTGTTTCTGAGATACTGGAACCTGCACCTGGCAACAACAATCGTACCACACTCAAATTTGCTCGTTTTGCACATTCTAACGTGCTGCGATTCCTGTCTGCCTGCTTAATACAGCAAGCCATGGCCACATGACTCACTGTCTAGAAGCGAAAACATTTTTGAGAATGGGGTGGTGTACCTAATAAACTGGCCACTGAGCATATATCTCTTTTAAGCATGGGAATATTTTGGAACATATTTCCAAAATTAAAATCACTCGTCCAACAATTAAAATATCATATTTGCTACAATTTTTTGAGGCCAAGTGAAATCACCCCGCAGGCCGCCAGTTGGGGAACCCTTCAAAAATGTATATTCTTAAACCCCTACCTTGTACATATGTTTGTCTTCTGTTGCATGCCTTATTTTGTTTGCTGAAATCTATACTTATAAATAAAACGCTAGTCAAATACAATCACCGATGGCAACTCGGCGCGAATCTCAACAAGGAAACAGTCGGGGGTTGTTTTTGATTGTTTGCTGAAATCCATACTTTTTTATAAAATAAAGGCATGCAAAAACAAAGGACAAGCATAGGTACACTGTAAGGGTTTAAGAATTTACATTTTGAGGTATGGACTGCATGCGTGTCGGCGGTTAATTTCCCAAACTAGTCTGCGCTCAACCCCGTGGATGAAATCATTGTGGAGTTAAGGTACTTGGAGTTGGCAATTCCACGATACATTATGTACACTAGCTAGAGTTTTTACTTTATGTTAGCTAGCTGGCTAGCCTAGATGCTAGCGATGTATAGCTAGTAGTATTTTACAAGTGGTGTGACGTTATATGAGATACTTGAACATGTTAGTGTTTTCACAGCAGAAAAGGGACTTGTATTCCGCATCCAGATGAAGGTGGAAGCAGCCACCAGTGAGAGAACTCTTTTGAGTCTCCTCTTCCAGTTGCCAACAGAGTACCCCCACTGTGTCCCAAAAATAAGTGTCAGCTCTGAACAGCTCTCCAGGAAACAATGCCAACACATCAAGCAGAGTCTGCTGGAAAAGGCCTCCGCACTGGAGCCAGACCCCATGGTTCATGAACTACTGCTGTGGCTCCAACAGAACTTCACTGAACTTACTTTAAATGACCAGTCGCTGGTGGAGGTGCAAGACGAGGGTGGTGAGGAGGAGATGTGGATAGCTCTTTTTCTAATAGACCATATGAGGTCCAAAACAAAATATATAAAGGCAATTGAAAAGTGGAGCTTGGATTTGGGGCTTACCGGAAGGCTGTTCTTGGGGAAGTTGATACTTGTCCTTCTGCAAGGCGCAAGGAGGAGTATCAAGGTAGTGTAGAGTTTAGACTTCAACTGATGCAATGACGTCTCTTCAGATCAGCTATAATACTCATGATAAATAATGAATATGATGTACAGTTGAAGTCGGAAGTTTACATACACCTAGGTTGGAGTCATTAAAACTTGTTTTTCAACCACTCCACCAATTTATAGTTAACAAACTATAGTCGATTAGGACATATACTTTGTGTATGGCACAAGTAATTTTTCCAACAATTGTTTACAGACAGATTATTTCACTTGTAATTTTCTGTATCACAATTCCAGTGGGTCAGAAGTTTACATACAGTAAGTTGACTGCCTTTAAACAGCTTGGGAAATTCTAGAAAATAATGTCATGGCTTTAGAAGCTTCTGATAGGCTAATTGACATTATTTTTGTCAATTGGAGGTGTACCTGTGGATGTATTTCAAGGCCAACCTTCAAACTCACTGCCTCTTTGCTTGACATCATGGGAAAATCAAAAGAAATCAGTAAAGACAATAGTAGAACTTCACAAGTCTGGTTCATCCTTGGGAGCAATTTACAAACGCCTGAAGGTACCACGTTCATCTGTACAAACAATAGTACGCAAGTATAAACACTATGCCACCATGCAGCCGTCATACCGCTCAGGAAGGAGACACGTTCTGTCTCCTAGAGATGAACGTACTTTGGTGCGAAAAATGTAAATCAATCCCTGAACAACAGCAAAGGACCTTGTGAAGATGCTGGAGGAAACGGGTACAAAGTATCTATATCCACAGTAAAATGAGTCTTATATCGACATAACCTGAAAGGCCTCTCAGCAAGGAAGAGGCCACTGCTCCAAAACCGCCATAAAAAAGCCAGACTACAGTTTGCAACTGCATATGGGGACAAAGATCGTTCTTTTTGGAGAAATATCCTCTGGTCTGATGAAATGAAAATAAAACTGTTTGGCCATAATGACCATCATTATGTTTGGAGGAAAAAGGGGGACGCTTGCAAGCTGAAGAACACCATCCCAACCTTGAAGCACGGGGGTGGCAGCATCATGTTGTGGGGGTGCTTTGCTGCAGGAGGGACTGGTGCACTTCACAAAATATATGGCGTCATGAGGAAGGAAAATTATGTGGATGCATTGAAGCAACATCTCAAGACATCAGTCAAGAAGTTAAAGCTTGGTCGCAAATAGGTCTTCCAAATGGACAATGACCTCAAGCATACTTCCAAAGTTGTGGCAAAATTACTTAAGGACAACAAAGTCAAGATATTGGAGTGGCCATCACAAAGCCCTGACCTCAATCCTATGGAAAATTTGTGGGCAGAACTGAAAAAGCGTGTGCGAGCAAGGAAGCCTACAAACCTGACTCGGTTTCACTAGCTCTGTCAGGAGGACTGGGCCAAAATTCACCCAACTTATTGTGGGAAGCTTGTGGAAGGCTACCCGACACATTTGACCCAAGTTAAACAATTTAAAGGCAATGCTACAATATACTAATTGAGTGTATGTAAACTTCTGAGCCACTGGGAATGTGATGAATTTTTCTGACATTTCACATTCTTAAAATAAAGTGGTGATCCTAACTGACCCAAGACGGGGAATTTTTACGAGGAATAAATGTCAGGAATTGTAAAACAGTTTAAATGTATTTGGCTCAGGTGTATGTAAACCCTCACGATATAATGATGTCATGTACTCTCCCTTCCATATGTTACATTTTGTTCTTTACTTCAGCATTTTGGATTTGAGATGAAATGTTTCATGTGAGGCGACAGTACAGAATGTCACCTTTATTTAAGGGTATTTTCATACATATCTGTTTTACCATTTAGAAATGAAAGCACTTTATGTATCTAGTCCCCCCCCATTTGAAGAAGTCATAAGTATTTTAACAAATTCGCTTATAGTGTATCAAAGTAGTCAAAGGTTTAGTATTTGGTCCCATATTCCAAGCATGCCATGACTACATCAAGCCTGTGACTCTACAAACTTGTTGGATGCATTTGCAGTTTGTTTTGGTTGTGTTTCGGATTATGTTGTGCCAAATAGAAATGAATGGTAAATCATGAATTGTGTCATTTCAACATTTAATGTGAATGCTACCATGATTACGGATAATCCTGAATGAATTGTGAATAATGAAAGTCAACAGTGGAGTGAGAAAGTTAGAGGCATAAATATCTTATCCCCCCAAAAATGCTATCCCCTGTTATTGATAATGATGAGAGGTTATTGTGTTTTGGGGGCATAATCACTAACCCTAACCCATTATTCATGATTCATTCAGGATAATCTGTAATCATGGTAGCATCCACATTTATGTAGTAGTGTTCAGAAACAAATTCTATTCTTATTTACAATAAAAGTGACTCCAAAATAACACTACGTTATTTACCATTCATTTCTATTGAGCACAACATAATCCGAAATACAACCAAAACAAAATGCAAATACATCCAACAAGTTTGTAGAGTCACAAGCTTGATGTAGTCATTGTGTGCTAGGAATATGGGACCAAATACTAAACATTGAGTAAAATGAATTCTTATGATACCTTCAAATGGCTGGACTAGATACATAAAGTCCTTTCATTTTCAAACGGTAAAACGTATGTATTAAAATACCCTCAAATAGATGGTAACATTGTAAACTGCCACCTCATATAAAACGTTTTATGTCAAATTAAAAGTTTTAGTATTACTGTCCAAATAAATACATAGGGGAGTGTATGAAAATACCCCAAAATAGGTGACATTCTATACTGTCACCAAATGTAAAACATCTAATCTAAAATGCTGGATTATAGAGACAAATAAAAAATGGTAGCTTCACTGTCCAATTTCACTCCCCTCCAAATGTATGTTATGTTTTAGGCCTAATCCACTCTTTTAAATATGTGGTGTTCATATTTCATCTGAACCTAAATTAATGACTGAAAAAGCACAGTATGTCATTCCACAAAATGTCTGTTGTTTTCCACTTTTCCTTTGTTCAGTAATTAATTGTGCATGTAAAGAAAGTTGTACTGAATATGAAAGTTGGAAAATATAATTCAGACAAACAGTGTTGGGACATGTTGACTTGGCACCTTAATTATTGCAACATCATACAATACATTTATTGATCATTATTACCCTGCCTCCTTCATCATTTGCCAACCAGGAATAACTACTATCCATGCTAAACTTGTACTTGAACAGTATTAATTAACTGCTGGTTTCACAAGCCAAATCCACGCCTGTTTGCTGTTTGTTTTCATTTGTAGGAATACATCCATCTCCAGAGAACTGTGAAAGTAGATGTGGATTCATCAGGAAAGAGATGCAAAGAGAAGATGATGAGAATTCTTTGCGAAACCCAAGTCTCAGACCTCAAACGGTTAAGGATTTCCTCAGCTTTTCTATATGAATTTGTGTCATAACGTGGGCATTTTGCAATTGTAAATTTGGGCGTTGTAAAGGTCTCTGGCAATGTGTTCAAGAACTCACTGTAATCAGTCTTTGATTTCACTTACTGCTCCTCACTCTATCATCCCTCAATGTGTTTTTTTCTCTCATTCACAGGATCTCATCTTTTGAAATCAAAGCGTTTTTGTCCCCCGAGGAGCTAAAAAGGGAGTTTGAGCAAGTTGGACTATTGAAACTGTACCAAGAGTTTGTGCCCACATTGCCGTAGCCATCATGGCTTTTGTCAAGTCATGCTCTTCCAGACTGGTGCAGATTATGTGAACTTTATACTTTCCATATGACAGTCAATGGAAGGACTAATCTTAACATCTGATTTAACATTCAATTATGGGTTACATTTGTGCATTGAACATGTAAAAGGTATTCAAAAGGTTTTTCTACCAGCCACATGATGGCAGCAAAGTCTACCATTTGAATCAAAGATTTGTAAAGTTTTTAGTTTATTCAAATCTTTTTTTCAAATTGTCACACACTGGATAGGTGCTTTGAAATGTGTTGTTATACAGGGTCAGCCATAGTAGCATGGCACCCCTGGAGCAAATTACTGTGAAGTGCTTTGCTCAACAGCACATCGACAGGTTTTTCACCTTGCCACCTTAGGTATCCACTTAGGCTATTCTCTAGTTGAAAAGTTGTGCCTTGCTTTCAACTCCTGACAGATTTGTTCCTCCCTCTTGTACCTCTTCATCAGATGAAATACATGAAGGTTAAGGTCATATGGAAAAACTTATATAAAGTGGTGCACAAAACTCTGATGTTACATGAAAGTTGCATCATAGGACTTAGCTTCGGATTGCGTCTAGGATGTTGTATACAGATGTATATCGTTCTGGTGCCTAGCATCTGAAATTAATAACAGTTTTAGCCTTGCGAGCCACCCTGTTCTCGCAGGCTTATATACAGTGCATTCGGAAAGTATTCAGACTCCTTTTTCCACAATTTTGTTACGTTACAGCCTTATTCTAAAATTGATAAAAAATAAAAATTTCTACACAGAATACCCAATAATGACAATACCTTATTTACATAAGTATTCAGACCATTTGCTATGAGACTCGAATTTGAACTCAGGTGCATCCTGTTTCCATTGATCAATCTTGAGATCTTTCTACAACTTGATTGGAGTCCAGCTGAGGTAAATTTAATTGATTGGTCATGATTTGGTAAGGCACACACCTGTCTATATAAGGTCCCACAGTTGACAGTGCATGTCAGAGCACAAACCAAGCCATGAGGTTGAAGGAATTGTCCGAAGAGCTCAGAGACAGGATTGTGTCGAGGCACAGATCTGGGGAAAGGTGCAAAAATGTTTGCAGCATTGAAGGTCCCCAAGAACACTGGCCTCCATCATTCTTAAATGGAAGAAGTTCGGAACCACCCAGACTCTTCCTAGAGATGGCCGCCCGGCCGAACTGAGCAATAGGGGAAGAAGGGCCTTGGTCAGGGAGGTGGCCAAGAACCCGATGGTCACTCTGACAGAGCTCCAGAGTTCCTCTGTGGAGATGGGAGAACCTTCCAGAAGGACAACCATCCCTCCACCAATCAGGTCTTTATGGTAGAGTGGCCAGACTGAAGCCACTCCTTAGTAAAAGGCACATGATAGCACGCTTGAAGTTTGCCAAACAGCATCTAAAGGATTCTCAGACCAGCGTCATTGACTTGCCTAGTTAAATAAAGGTGAAATTTAAAAAACTAAAAGTCACGGCTGGAAGAAACCTGGCATCATCCCTACTGTGAAGCATGGTGGTGGCTGCATCATGCTGTGGGGATGTTTTTCAGCGGCAGGGACTGTGAGACTAGTCAGGATCGAGGGAAATATGAACGGCGCAAAGTACAGAGAGTTCCTTAATGAAAACCTTCTCCAGAGCGCCCAAGACCTCAGACTGGGGCTAAGGTTCATCTTCCAACAGGATAACGACCCTAAGCACACAGCCAAGACAATGTAGGAGTGGCTTCGGGACAAGTCTCTAAATTTCCATGAATAGCCCAGCCAGAGCCTGGACTTGAACCCGATCAAACATCTCTGGAGAGACCTGAAAATAGCTGTGCAGCGACGCTCTCCATCCTGGCAGAGCTTGAGAGGATCTGCAGAGAAGAATGGGAGAAACTCCCCAAATACAGGTGTGCCAAGCTTGTAGCGTCATACCCAAGAAGACTCAAGGCTGTAATCGCTGCCAAAGGTGCTTCAACAAAGTACAGAGTAAAGAGTAAGAATACTTATGTAAATGTACTATTTCAGTTTTTTATTTTTTATTTAAAAAAAATTCAATGCCTAAACTTGTTTTTGCTTTATCATTATGGGGTATTGTGTGTAGATTGATTTGGGGTTCGGGGGGGAATTGTAATCAATTTTAGAATTAGTCTGTAATGGAACAAAATGTGGAAAAAGTCAAGGGGTCTGAATACTTTCAGAATTCACTGTAAATGGTTAGCTGTATCCGTGTCGCGAAACCGAACGTAATATCGCAAAACTTCCGAATGTTTGTACAAGGTTAATAAAGTGTACCGTTTAACAAAAAAACAAAGATTCCCGTCGACAGGCATATCTATAATCTCTAGGAACGCTATCAAAAACATTTTAAAACAGATTTTATCCAGGGTCTTCCATTCTAACGATTAGCCTAGTATTGTCATTTTTCAACTGGAAAACACTCGCTTCTTCAACATATGTCCATACACATAAGGCTGTAATTAATTTCGGATTGCAGGTACAGAAACAGTGCTCAACTAGGATGCTGTCTGTATACAACATCCTAGTGTCGATTCGAAGCTGCTTAGGACTATGTAACATGTCCCATAACCCTGTTCATGTCTACGTAACTGCCATTTAAATACATGGGTTTTATTTAGCGCCACTAAAAAATACTGAACTGAAAAGTTGTTGCAAAGTTTATCTGAAACTGTCGGAAGCATACAGAACCACTCATCATATATTCTTGCCTCCATCAGTCCATAAATAAAATAGAACCCTCAACATAACCATTACTCAGAGTTCCCTGTATGTCAATATCAATTGTTTTCTCCCTTACAGAAGGCCTGCAAATGAGGCCATTTAAATGTTAGGCAGTGTTTTATAGTTTTATTGATCTCATCTTAAAAAAGCTGCGTATTGGAAGATGGATGTCTTTTACCTTTCTGAGGCACATTCAATCATATTTGCTTATTCCTGTCCTGCCAAGCCATCAAGTTGTTATAATTAGAAATCACAAGCAGAGAAGTAGTCGTAACTGTTGTCTGTCCTACCTATTAACTAGCTGTCATGGGTATCTGCACTGAATTCCTACAGTTGTTGATAGGAAAGACTTTGAGAGATTCATAGGGTCACTGTCAATGGTACAGGTACAGAATGTTACATGAGACATGTTATTAAACAATATATAAGTACAGAAAGGTATAATAGTCTTTATGAATGGTATACTATACAGGTATAGAATTGAACCGGAGAGTGTCCGTATGAATGGTAGATAGGTCAATAACGGCACAGTCCGTATGAATGGTATACAGGTAGAATGGTATACAAGTCTCCTTATGAATGGTATAGGTACAGAATTGTATGTTGTCGGTATGAACGTTATACAGGTATTGAATGGTGAAGGGCAGCCATACGCAACTGGCAGACAGCGATCCGGACCCAGGACAGGGTCAATACAGACCGCGGGTCCAGACTTTTTAAATTTGATTTTTTATTATTTTGCTAGTGCATGGGCAGTTTTCCTCTTGTTATGTCATTCACTGACACACCTTGGAGAGCTATTTATAACCCGTCAGACATGTCCAGTTGATCATCTAGCCCATGTTAGCTAGGTAGGTAAGTTAGGCAAACCATATATCTAAATCTTGTAGTTATCATGGCCACATTACGTGGGCAGGGGCCTCGACCCCCAGGGGGCCCCCATTTGAGTTTATTGAGTTACTCAGGTATATGAACTCAAATAAGACATGGCAAAATGTGTAGACTTGCAAGAAATTACATTTGAAACAGCAACATTTTCTTTCCACCCCATTGCAAATTGTGTAGAATTGCAGGAAATATGCTTTAAATCTGAAACATTTTCTCATCGCCAACAAGAGGGTTGTGAACAGTTTAAACAGTTTAGGGTTGCAGGGTGGTAGTTTGTTTCTTCGCCGATAAATGACAATATCCATCCGGACCTCCTAGGAAATTTGCGTGAACGGACCTTCTCAAATAGTAGTTGAGTACCCCTGGTATAGGAGAAAGTCCTTGTGATTGACATAGGGATACAATGTCTTTGTTTTTCTCAGTGATTTACCAGACTTTAATGAAACCCACTCACTCCAACACCTTTACCACCTCCTGCCCTGGACAATCAATCCACCTGGCCTGCCCTTTTCCCTGACACACAGTCCCAAATAACACTGCTTAAATGTCACTCACCTACTGGCATTTCATTGGAGTAAACAGGGCTTAGAGCAGAGACAGCAAGTCAGTCAGGAAATAGAAATTATGACAAAACTATTTTTGTCTGTTCAACCTCAAATCAGTATAATGTTGGATTTTTAGGCTCAGTGGTGGTTTCATAAATGTGTTGTATGAACATCTCTGAGGTAAGTCTTCTGCCCTGAGGTAAGACACCAGGAGAGGACTATGGCACCTTTTAGTCGAGATATATCCATGTTAGTAGAGACTTATCCATCAATCATGTTGTATGCCCTGCCTCTGTTCCAGGAGATATTCCTCAGGTGGGCAGTCTCTTGTACTGTGGGCCTTTGGTGAGAGGCCTTCGTGAGAGAGACCTTCAATGTGAGTACTTCGATCGTAGCTTCATGCATTCATATAGAACACTTTACTCATAAACTGCTGTGTATCAGAAGAACAGTTCAACATGACCTCATGTTTCCTTCTTTGTCCCATAGACCGTCCTAAATGTCATAACCTTTATCAGCGTGGCTGGGCTAGACTGGGTGGCTGGACTGTTGCTGGGAACAAGGTATAACCTCTGACCTATAGTTGTCTTGTGCTCAATAACCTTGAAGAGTAGTAACAACATACACTAATGCTGTTTTTGTTAATACTGTCTCTTGTTTCCCCTGGCACAGGATAGGAAGGACTCTTTCTTTGTATACGAATCGTGTCACGATTGAAGAGGGGTTGGATCAACACGGCGTAAGGTCACAATTTCTTTTACACCTCTTTTTGACTTGAAATAGTGTGTACATATGAATACCTTCCACAATAACATGAATGTCTCATATCCCCTTAACAGCCCTCCTTCTCTATCACCCTCAGACCCCCACTCTCACCCTTCACCTTTACTTTACAAAAAAATACGTATTCATTCATATACTTGGACTGTCTGTGTCTGCATTCATTCAATTCCTCTACATTTTCAAATATAAATTTTGTTGCACATACACTAAACCGCACACAACATTCTGCAATCTTTATCAACATAATGACTTAGTCAATCGAATGTGGCATTTCACCCTGAACTTACTGTGGCGACGCCGCTCTTATCTTTCTCATGAGCTGCCCCTCACAGCAATGGTAACAACAGACAGACAGACAGACAGACAGACAGACAGACAGACAGACAGACAGACAGACAGACAGACAGACAGACAGACAGACAGACAGACAGACAGACAGACAGACAGACAGACAGACAGACAGACAGACAGAGAGAGAGAGAGAGAGAGAGAGAGAGAGAGAGAGAGAGACGCACGCATGCCTCAATTACCCTGGCATTACTGCTCCTCTCCCCATTATTGAGCTTGGCTTCTTAATTATCCCTAACTCGTTAGCTCCTGAGTAATGCAGCTAGAGGACACTGGCCTTTTTAATGAAAGTAGAGTAGAAGGTTTTTAGGTGAGCGATAAACGTGTTATTGTCAGGGAAAAAAAGAAAAATGTGGGACAGGGCATAATGATTCTGATTGGTGGAAAGGGGATGAGTGAGGGAAAGGGCCTGAAAATATGTTTTTGTATGTCTGTCATGCAGTACAATAGGCCAGTGTTTCCAAACTCCAGTCCTCCAGTTCCCCAGCAGCACACATTTGTGTTGTAGCCCTGGACAAGCATACCTCATTCAACTTGTCGACTAATCATCAAGCCCTCAATGAGTTGAATGAGGCGTGTTTGTCCCAGCCTTCAAGAAAAATGCAGGCTGTTGGGGGAACTGGAGGAGTTGGGAAACACGGCAGAATGTAGCTTTACAATGTGATTCAAGGCATAGTTGTTGTTAGTTGGTGACTCCTGTGACTTCAACCATGAGAGAAATTGTTTATTTTCAATGTTTATAGGGGAGAGTGGGGTAAGTTGAGCCACACTTGTTTTTTAGGCAGCATACGCAAAGTTAATCAGTTGGCCAAATATTTAAGAAGAAGTAATCATTTCATGGAGTCTGTGAAGTTAAAAACCACATGAAAAAAGGGGTAAGCAAGTTAGGTCCAGTCAAATTAATTTATTGTGTTAGAGGTTTCATGATGCTTGTGTCTAACTAAACCAAAGTAGATCATTTTAAGATTGTTCTATACACCAGTTGGGGTCTGTATAAACTTCAATATGAGCTGCGTGGACTAATATAGTCAAAATGTTTGTCTTGGGGTAAGTTGAGCCAATGGTTGAGCAAATTGAAATGTTTTCTTCCCAGGTGTAATGCAAGGCATTGTTGCTAGGATATGAGGTAACAACAGGGCCTATGTTAAAAGTGTTGTTTAAAAAAGTACAAAGTGTTTGTTAGGTCTTAAGCCTGTGTTAAAAGATGCTTAAAATTATTCTTTTTTTTTTTTTTTTAAGTGTTTGTGTTGAATTTTGTTTGGGAAATGAAGATAAGACAAATTTAAACATGGTTTTAAAAAGGTAGTAGTAGTATTTAATTCAGTAAAGAAATGAGATAAGACAAATATTAACATGGTTTTAAAAAGTTAACCCATACCCAGGGTTGTGCCGAGAGATCACTTTTTACGGACAAGCTATGTTTTCAAAACTAAATTTTACGTGAATTATGATTATTTCCAGGGATACACAACATCCTGAAATATATGTAGATATCTTTGTTAGAAAGAATACTTTATTTCCCTTGAGGGAGTGACGCAGGATGTAAAAAAAATAGCTAAACTTAACCCACTCTCCTGCTTCACGGAGCTCTTATTCCGTTCACCCAGAGAAATCAAACAAGTCATGATTTTATTGGCAAACCAAGATAATACGTCATTTTGCCCTGTCGTAACCACTCCCCCACCAGCATTTATTTTCCAACACTGTTCTCCACAAATTCAAGGGCAATCTTATTATCCTGGAGAAGATAAGACAGCTGACATGCTTGAGATGGGTAGGCAAACATTAGAGAGTCAATTAGGAGAGACCATTATACTCAAACCACCACGTGAGGTGAATGTACTGGTGTGTGTGGAGACAAACACACACAGTGCTGTGTCCCATGTCTCATTGTTGATGACACACAAATATGCATGTGTGATTTTCAGTGGTAACCTCAATAACTTCTTTATGGGACTCTATTTTGATGTCTTTGATATTCACATGAAAGAGCTGGAATGAAAGAAGAACACAAGTATTCCATACATAGACACAGTGAGTCGCTAAATATTCTAATAGTACATGTATCCCCTGCCCCCTTAGCTCCGAATTAATACCAGCTTTAAAGTTGAAGCCTAAGCTATGATACTGGGGATGGGTGATTGACAGTTTAGGCCTTGAAAAACACACATCTATTGATGTGTGTGTGTGTGAGAGAGAGGACTGTGTGTGTGTGTGTGTGTGTGTTAGAGAAGGAGAAAAAGAGAGAGAGGTGTAGAATGTGCAATTTTGCGTCTGTAAACTCTTAGACCAGAACAGTACATGATTTTTAAATGACAACCACCAGAGGACACTGTTGTTCTTTACCTAGGCACTATTCCCTCCACAGCCACAGGACACTGTTGTTCTTTACCAAGGCACTATTCCCTCCACAGCCACAGGACACTGTTGTTCTTTACCTAGGCACTATTCCCTCCACAGCCACAGGACACTGTTGTTCTTTACCAAGGCACTATTCCCTCCACAGCCACAGGACACTGTTGTTCTTTACCAAGGCACTATTCCCTCCACAGCCACAGGACACTGTTGTTCTTTACCCAGGCACTATTCCCTCCACAGCCACAGGACACTGTTGTTCTTTACCAAGGCACTATTCCCTCCACAGCCACAGGACACTGTTGTTCTTTACCAAGGCACTATTCCCTCCACAGCCACAGGACACTGTTGTTCTTTACCAAGGCACTATTCCCTTCATAGCCACAGGACACTGTTGTTCTTTACCAAGGCACTATTCCCTTCACAGCCACAGGACACTGTTGTTCTTTACCAAGGCACTATTCCCTCCACAGCCACAGGACACTGTTGTTCTTTACCAAGGCACTATTCCCTTCATAGCCACAGGACACTGTTGTTCTTTACCAAGGCACTATTCCCTCCACAGCCACAGGACACTGTTGTTCTTTACCAAGGCACTATTCCCTCCACAGCCACAGGACACTGTTGTTCTTTACCAAGGCACTATTCCCTCCACAGCCACAGGACACTGTTGTTCTTTACCAATGCACTATTCCCTCCACAGCCACAGGACACTGTTGTTCTTTACCAAGGCACTATTCCCTCCACAGCCACAGGACACTGTTGCTCTTTACCCAGGCACTATTCCCTTCACAGCCACAGGACACTGTTGCTCTTTACCCAGGCACTATTCCCTCCACAGCCACAGGACACATCTTTTTATTCTGATGTGAATTGAGACAATGGATAATTATGATCATGATGTTTAAATTGGTTTCCTTCTAAAACAACCATTATAGCAGACATGAAAGTTAATCTAATGAGTTATATCAAAGTTATATCAAGGATTCTACCAACCTTTGAATAGGTCTGTGGGGACACTGTAAGCGTTTCTGCCTGATGTTTCAGAGCAGCAGTCGGCCACACCTGCCGCTCTCTGAGGCTTTGCTTGTAGCCTCTGGGTTTACAGTGAGGAAGACGGGTCATTACTAGACTGACGCCAGATCAGATCTGGATGTGCCATGCATGACATGACAACGATAGGAGGATTATACAGTTGTCATCATTCAAACACAGCAGGTGATTACAGATGGCAAAGACAAATCCCTGAGTCCACGTCTCAAATGACAGCGTATAGTGAATTACTTTTCACCAGTCTCCCTGTTCCTTGGCCTGTAGTGCACTTATTTTGACCAAGTAGTTCACTATATAGGTAATAGGGTGTAATTTCCGAGGCATCCTATCTCTTCATTACCTTGGACAAATGATCATTACATATGAGGTCACTGTCAGTCAAATGAACAGTGACTTTTGAAACAATCAATGGCAATACAATTAGGTCAGTCTCATTTCCCTAGCTTCCATGCCAGGACGAGGCCATTTCCATGCCCCTTTGGCAGATATAGAGTATGATAAAACTCAATCACCTGAGATTTTCGGTACACTGCGAAACAACAACGTCATAGCAAGTGTTTTTTTGCTTTTCATACTCAGTGCTATTGTGTAGGTCTACTTGCCTTCAATTGGCATCAAAAACACATTGAGAAGTTGACCAAGCAACATTTTTATTTTGGAGTTTGTTCGTGGCTCATTAGGTGATACAGTGACCCTTCCTAAATCTGTCTGCTCTCCCTGGCTATTGCTGCATATTTGAATGAATCGGTTTGTGAAAAGGCCTCTGCTTGTTCCTGTAAAGACAGAACAACCTTGTTTCCCTGGCATCTCTCTGACTAGACGAGCCTAATCTGAAAACAACACATCATTAACTGTACATACTGAGAAACACGGCTTGCGTATCTTCATGCCCTCTGCCACAGATACAGTGCAGGACAAAAGTGCGCGGTGCAAGGGAAGGTGATACTTTCTTAACTGTGGTGGTGAATGAGCAAATTAGTTGAACATCTATTGGAGAAAAGTTGTTATAATGCCTATGTAGATAAGTCTTAGTTACAAAAGAAGGCACAGTTTTATATTGTAATTGCACTGTACCTCTATGTAACTACCAAATAAATACCCCAGTAATTGCAACACTTTGTTGTAAAGTGGGACCGAAAGGTCTTTTAATCAGTACAGCAGGCTTACTTGTAAACAACAGAACTAGCATTTTGTCCCCCTCCCCCCAAAATCACACTATATGCATACAGTGGATCCAACCATGGTAGAAACCATGGTCTGACAGGCTCAGCGCTGCTGGAAAACAAGCAGGATAACAGATTTGTCCATGGTGCCCTTGAAGATGACGATGTGTTGTGCCTAATTGCTGGGAAGAGGATAATTGAGCCACCTGCCGGCTAAATGAAACATTTTTCCATGTTTCACCTTGCCTTGCAGAGACGCACAAATGTACACAAATCTGTCATGGAAATGGGAAGGAGGGATGAGGAGGAGGGCTGTACTGTGGTCTTTGTCGGAAATTAGCTCAATCTCATGGCTAAACTGTACAGTATATCTTACCGTAGACATGTGTTCTAATGTAAATGCATTGCTTTTGACCCACAGTGTTTGTTTTTGAGAAATTAAGACAGGCTCTGATATGGACAGGATAAAGGTTGCAGTGGGAAATTTCAAGCCTCAGGTGGTAAAATAGGACTGCTGTTGTGCAAGTCTAGCTTCTGTCATAAAGGTTCCTACATGATACCTACTACTACAGCAATATGGCAAAATGTCTCAGTGTTTGTAAACGCTTCCTTGGTCACAGCATCTTAAATCCTTCGTTTCTGGAGATTAGATGCTGACTAGATCATTGTGCCTCTATGTCTTTGATGTGCCACTGCCACCCATAGTCAGCTCAACTGGTTTCCTGGGAAAAGAAAGAATGGAAATAAATGAAAAGAATCCTATCGTTAGAGTAAATTATGTTCCTCAAGAATAGAAGGATAGGAAACACACACACAAACACACACACACACACACTTCTTAAATGAGCTGTTGGAGTGCCTCATAAATGCAATTTGTCAGCTTATAAAACGGCAGGTGCTGCAAAGTGATAGTGAGTGCGGTGTGTTCGCTCTACCTCATCTGAGAATCTAACTAAACAGATACATCACCGTGGATTAGTGTCAAACCCTCCAGCCTGCTACTCCCCACTGGGACTCCCTCAGACACTGCCCTTTTTAAATATGGCACCAGCAAATATCAAATAGCTTCTTCATACTGCACTGGTGGTTAACCTGTTGGTGGGAATTTATTGAACCGTCTATTAGTGAGACCCCAAAACAGGTGATTTTTCCACAAAGGAAAATGGGTTTTGGAGACAAATAGATTGTCATACTTTTCAGGCCATCATGTTGACCACAGTATAGACACAATGGATCAGACAGCAGATTTTCAACAATCAGAGGCAATATAAAATCGATCCCGATTATCTTGGCTTCCCTTCAAACTCCCCAAGTGTACTTACTGTAAAAAAAAAAACCCGAACAAATGCTCTATTGTTCAGAATCTGTTGAGAGAACATGCTGGGTACAATGGGTGTTTTCTGCTTTATTTCCAACATACAGTGGTTTGTGGTTTCACCGTTTTAACTGTTGTTCCTAGCAGCAGGGAAGACATTTTAAGTCTTGTTCACAGTTTACGTAATCTAATTGAGAGTTTATTTGCACTTCTTTAAAGCAAGATAAGGGAGGACTGCAAGCATGCCAAGGTTGTACTTATTCAGAACCAGTGAAACATCTTACTTTAAATTTGGAAAGGAAAAATGTTGGGAGGAAAAGACAACATGCAAATAAATTATTGAAATTGATATTTGCCATTTTTTTAAAAAGTAGTTAAGTAGATTTTCAGGTTTTCTAAGGAAGGGACTTTAATCTCTTTGATATTATAACATGTGGTCTACCTCTCCATACTGACTCCACTGCATCTCTAAGATAATTAAAGGCAAATGTCATCATGAATGATCAATAATATGACTCGTGGAATAAAACTCACACTGAGAGCAGAAGATCGTTCGACATTAAAAGTTAGTCTTCGAGTATGTTAGGTAGGTACACTTATATTTGGAGCATCAATAACTCTTGTACTGAACATTTTCCTTAAATTTCTCTCCATTTACCTGTTCAGAAATACACAACTTATTCAACATATTTAACTGTGAGAATTTCAAAGTTTCATGATGAAAAAGCGATGGTCCTTCGAGCCAGATATGAACCAGTGAAACACATTGCATATACTGTAATAGATGTATTAGCTGAATAACAAAATCCCCTAGAGTTGGTTGTTTTAAGGAAAAGTGCAATAAAGATACACAACCAACTTCTTCCCATGAGCAGCAATTCTACCAGTAAGGTCATAGGTGAGTAGTTAGGAGGTGGTTTTCTATGACTAATATTGTGGTTTATGAATAGCTAAACACAGTAGGGACTGCTATTCGCATGCTGATCACACAGATAGTGAGACTTGTATCAGTTAATAATTCTAGGTTTGAGCTGACCTGTCTTGACCTCTGCGAGAGGTCACCCGTATGGCACGCAAACATGTGTGTGAGGGATGTTGTAATTTGCCTCTGGTTTAGTGGGGGAGAAGGCAAGACCAAGTCTCAGCGCACAGTGCTCTAAATTCTGTATTGTACTTCTATCTACCATGTACTGCAGTTTAAAGTGGAACTGACAACATTTTAGCAACATGAAATCTGATTAAATTATGTTCCCCCAGGAAGAATATGACATTTTTTTAAACATTTTCTGACAAGCGGGCACTTAGATATGGTCATTTTCACGTTTTCATAAATTGTTAGAATGTTTGGGAATTACATATACTAATGCATTTGTGAAAATGTTGACAATTGTCTGCAATAAATCCTAATAAAAACATCTGTCTCGTCCAGACAGATGACTAAGTATTACTTTTTTTGGCTACGTATACTGACACCGGTCGGTCACATTCAGTGGGTGTTGCACAGTCGTAAATTCATCAGTTAATTCTGTGCTCTGGCGCACTCAGACGAGAGTGCTCTGAAGTCGGAGTAGATGGCCAGAGTGAATTTGTGAACGTTCAAGTTCTTGCTAGCTAACCAAATGACATCTGCATCTCTAGCTGTGTACAGTATAGTCACTGAAAAATTATATGAGGGGAAAACGTCAGTCACTCACCCACTCCTCCAATGACATGACATCCTCCTAACAGCTAGCTAGTTGTCTAGCTAACGTTAGGCTCTGTGTTTTTAGCTTTCTACATGAATAGATATGCTAGCCTATTAGCCACGTTATGACTGACTTGTGATCATTGCCCTTGCTAGTTTGATTGTATTGACATTCCCAGACTTTGTTACATTCGTCCGTTTTGTCCAAAATATTGAACCATTGAAACTGAAACAGTGCATCCTGAATGGCTAGAGGAAGTTAACAATGTACCAGGCCAGCTGTGATTTACAACCTGATAGCAATATTTGTTGGAGTACCAAGAAATGTATTGGTGAATTATATCAATCATGCATTGAACTGCATCCATCTATTCTGTCAACAATGTCTTACTGTACGTCATGGAATGTTGAGGCAAATATAACCTATTTTTAAAACCTCTTAGGAAGTCGTTTTTTTAGCATAAACTGGGAATTTTATATTTTTTACTGATATTATGATTGTATGTTTGTTTCATATCTGCAAAGTAGTTAACTCTGTCAGTTCCACAGTTTACCTTTTGAAACCTGTACAGCAAAATCCTTGCAGATGAGAATTTAGACTACATTGAGGACATATTGGATGGTAAGACAACCATAGACAGAGGAGTTAGCTAAAACATGCAGCTCTGGGACCAGGCTAGTGCAGTCAGCGATGCCTCCCATCTCACAAAATTGCCCAAACAGAATATTTACAGAGAGATAATTGTTCCGCTTTTTATGAAGGGTGGGAATGTCAACTCATTGCATAAAGTACTTTGATGATAATCTCAGCAATCACATTCAGTTGTGCCGCTGGCTCATTAGGTTTTTCATCAGTGGACTCTTCAGTTGTTCAACATTAGGGTTGTACGTCATTCATGATACACTCATAAGGACTGAGAGATGAGATGAGATGAGGAGGTACAGTGACCTGCTGAGTCAATGCAGAACATGTGAGAGTAGCTCAAGATAGATCAACCATAACAAATGCAATAGCTATACATGAACACACCAGCTTCTGTTCTGTGGCTGTGTGTGTGTGTGTGTGTGTGTGTGTGTTTTGTGTTTGAAAAGGGGAGCTGTGGTTCACTGAGTGAAAAGATAGCTCTGAGTGTGACTGTGGGAGAGCAGGGAGCGTGTGTGTGTGAGGCTTGACGGGGAAAGCTGATGTTTGACAGGAGCGTCGATGCATAGCAAAATTTTAATTATCATCAACCAACAACATCGCTTAATTATAAATATTCTCTGTAAGACACAGGACAAGTGATTTACTCGGGTATTCGGCAAACATGGTCAAATTACGTCTGCCACACAAATTGGATTTCTGAAGCCATGTCGTTGTATACTTTCCATCTGCATTGATTGTTGAGGACAACTATTATCATTCTAGAGAAGAAATTGGTCCACAGTTTCTGTGTGTGTGTGTGTGTATTGGAACGCATAGCCTACATATCCATGTATAACATTACAATAGACTAACTCTCCTTTATTTTTCTAGTACAGTCGGTTGGTGTGCTCCATCTCACCATGGGCTCAATAGTCATTTCTATGCCATACATCATCAAAATGGGATAACAGCCAATGATGGGTTGCTTATGAGCCATAAGCCTTCCTTTTGCATAATTCATGTTCATTCTCCTTTCCCTCCTCTGCCAAGCTTCGCCTGCCTGGTCTCCATGCTCACTGTGTCTCAGTGAAAAAAAAGATCATGTCAGGCAATGAGTTCAGACAGATAGACAGTAATTATTAGTCCAGGAGACTCATTTATAAACGTTGCGTATGTACAAAATGTACCTCAAAGCATGCGTACACCAGTTTTCCCGCAAAAGTAGGTATTTCCAAAACACGTACCTTTGCCAAATAACAAAATTGAAGAGATAAGCTCTATTTCAAAATATCACTTTTTCCAAGAATAACCACTGTTCCACGCACTCCACACGTGAGCATGCGGAAGCATATAGCCCAGGCTACTAAGGATAGATTTGTAACATAATACAATTTAAATACATTTTAAAAAGCAAGGGTTTTCTAGTGTAAATTGAGGCTTTTGTTCATTTAGACCATACGCAGGCCATATAAAGTTTAAACTTTGCAGCAGATATTCTATTTTGAGAATTGTTTATTTATGTTTATTTAAAATATTTGATGATCTAAACAATATTGAATGTAAAGGTCTTGTTCTGTTATGTCGCTTTATAGGCTTTCATTAGGCAAGAAGGCTCAAAGCAATTTCAGTTGTCAATGTGACGCATCGCATAGTGAAAATAAAGATATATCGTTCTTAATTCATGGGTTGGTTTCCTTTTATCCAAATGTTGAATAGACATGCATACAAATTAATTCATGCAGGTAAAGGGGATTAATAGCCTGTACTCTGGAGTCATAAAAACAATGAAATAAATTGATGTTATTTGGCAGGTAACGGATCGGCTCTCGGAACAATTCGATGCAGATGGATTGGGTTGCGAAGAAAAATCTGAATGGATGTGGCCAGCACTGGGCGGGTGCGGCTCCAATAAGCAGATCCGTGCAGGACTCTAACATGGGTAACACAGTATTGGTGATTTTCTACTCATAACTAATGACTACAGTAAGCTATATGAGGTGATAGGGATGTTTAATAGTTATTTATAATTTAGCTTTAAGAAGTGCTTGCAAATCAATAAAGTCCTAAATGAGGAAATGCTTAACTTTGTAGACTTCTCAGTAGTCCTGCACGAGTCAGCTTTCTGTAGCCGCACCAGCCTTTATTCCTGCTGTGTGGTTTTTCCACTGAAAAACATGTGTTCAAACTGCACAAAATTCCCTTCAAAGATCCATATGTTTGTGTTTTTAAGATTAAAGTACACCTGGCCTTATATTTAAAGTATTTTGGAATCCACATTTTAAACAAAAAATAAGCGATATTTCCTGTGGACAGAAAAGGCACTGTAGGAATGACCTGCTTAGCAGCCTGAGCTATATGATGCTATATGATGCTATATGATGCTGCAGGCTCATGTGTGAAGCAAATGGAGCAGCACTTGTTCTTGGTAAAATATATATTTTTAAATAAAGCTCATCGCTTCAATTTTGAGAGTTATTTGGTACAGGTAGGTGTTTTGGAAACCCAGAATCTGCTCTTTCTGATATTGAAAATAGTCAAATAAATAAAATAAACAAGGTAAGCTTTAAATAACATATTTTTGAGTGAGGACCCATCACACCTTTTGTTTGTCTGAATTCACAGGTCTTACACACCAGACAAGCTTCGGGGAGAGCGCCATGGTCCCCTTTTGATAATGCAGTGCCTTCAGAAAGTGTTCATATCCCTTGAATTTTATTTTTTTTGCCAACGATCTACACAAAATACTCTATAATGTCAAAAAGGAAAGAACAATTCCAACATTTTGTTTTTAATTATAGGAAAAATAATTATTCAGTATTCAACCCCCTGAGTCAATACATGTTAGAATCACCTTTGGCAGCAATTACAGCTGGGAGTCTCTAAGAGTTTTGCACACCTAGATTGTACAACATTTGCCCATAATTCTTTAAAACATTCTTCAAGCTCTGTCAAATTGGTTGTGATTATTGTTAGACAGCCATTTTCAAGTCTTGCCATAGATTTTCAAGCCGATTTAATTAAAAACTGTAATTCCAGTGTTACTGGCAACTCCAGTGTATATTTGGCCTTGTGTTTTTGGTAATTTCCTGTTGAAAGCTGAATTCGTCTACCAGTGTCTGTTGGAAAGCAAACTGAACCAACTTTTCCTCATAGGATTTTGCCTGTGCTTAGCTCCTATTCCGTTTCTTTTCATCCTAAAAAATGCCCTAGTCCTTGCCGATGATAAGCAAACCCATGACATTATGCAGCCACCACTATGCTTGAAAATATGAAGAGTGGTACGCAGTGATGTGTTGTGTTGGATTTGCCCTTAATTTTAACGCTTTGTATTCAGGACATTTTTTTTTTTTTTTTGACAAATGTTTTGCAGTATTACTTTAGTGCCTTATAGCAAATAGGATGCATGTTATGGAATATTTTTCATTCTGTACAGGCTTCCTTCTTTTCACTCTGTCAATTAGGTTAGTATTGTGGAGTAACTACAATGTTGTTGATCCATCCTCAGTTATCTCCTATCTGTAACTTTTTTTAAATCACCATTTGCACCATGGTGAAATCGCAGAGAGGTTTCCTTTCTCTCCAGAAACTGAGTTAGGAAGGACGCCTGTATCTTTGTAGTGACTGAGTGTACTGATACACCATCCAAAGTGTAATAATAACTGCACCATGCTCAAAGGGATATTCTACCAATAGGTGCTCTACCAATAGGTGCTCTTCTTTGCTAACCATTAGAAAACCTCCCTGGTCTTTGTGGTTGAATCGGTGCTTGAAATGCAGTGCTCGACTGAGGGACCTTACAGATAATTGTATGAGTGGGGTACAGAGATGGGATAATAATTAAAAATCATGTTAAACACCATTATTGTACACATAGTGAGTCCATGCAACTTATTATGTGACTTGTTAAGCACATTTTTACTCCTGAGCTTATTTAGACTTGCCATAACAAAAGTGTTGAATACTTTTTGACCGGGGATTCAGCTTTTCATTTTTATTTAATTTGTAAACTTTTCTAAAAACACAATTCTACTTTGACATGATGGTGTATTGTGTGTAAATCAGTGACACAAAACCTACATTTAATTAATTTTAAATTCAGGCTGTAACACAACAAAATGTGAAAAAGTCAAGGGGTATACACTCTTAGAAAAAAAGGTGCTATCTAGAACCTTAAAGGGTTCTTTGGCTTTCACCATAGGATAACCTTTTGAAGAACCCTTTTTGGTTTCCAGTTAGAACTCTTTTGGGTTCCATGTAGAACCTTTCCAACGATATTTAGTTCTACATGGAACCCAAAAGGGCTCTACCTGGAGCCAAAAATAGTTCTACAGTACCTACAACCAAAAAGGGTTCTCCTAAGGGAACAGCCGAAGAACCCTTTAGAAACCCTTTTTTCTAAAAGTGTACCCTCCACTTCACTGCATGCCTCATAATATGAAGTAAAAAAATCCAGGTTTCAAACAGTTAGGGAACAAGAAAAATAGAATAATGCTAATGATAGGCTTAACTAGCTACAAAGTGCCTACCTGGCAGAAGGATATCATGATTATTTGCATCAATCCAGTGGCCATGTGTTTTTCAAACTCCATCTCGTGCTACAGAAAGATCACTAACCAAAAAACAGTGCTCGTGAATTAAAGGGTAACTACACACACAATTTGAGTATCCCCACTTCTTCTTCAGAATTATCATAAACAAATAGCTGCATGCACTTTTTGCAGGCTGTGTAGCCATCTACCCGGTTGTTGTCCTTGTCCACAAGGACTCCAACATCTGTCCAAACTGGGGATTTCACTCGTGGAGCACCTTTTTCCACAATGCTGTATTACCCCATCATAACTTTTATTTGTATTTATCCAGTTATTTTAGCCATTTTTGCGTGAGTTAGACTAGCCAGGGAAAGTAAACTTGGCAATGTATTCTCATGTAGGGAGGGAACATAAGCTCTGCATGTAAGACAAATTAGACTGTTTCAGCACCATACAAATAATGGACAGTTCCCTGCCCCACACTCCCTATGTCTGCCTCACCCCTCACAGAATGGAATTCGCAACACAAGCAACTGGGTTTGTAAAAAAAAAAAAAGGTGATCTTGATTCAAAACGTTTCTAATCCGCAATATACACTGCTCAAAAAAATAAAGGGAACACTTAAACAACACAACGTAACTCCAAGTCAATCACACTTCTGTGAAATCAAACTGTCCACTTAGGAAGCAACACTGATTGACAATAAATTTCACATGCTGTTGTGCAAATGGAATAGACAAAAGGTGGAAATTATAGGCAATTAGCAAGACACCCCCAAAAAAGGAGTGATTCTGCAGGTGGTGACCACAGACCACTTCTCAGTTCCTATGCTTCCTGGCTGATGTTTTGGTCACTTTTGAATGCTGGTGGTGCTCTCACTCTAGTGGTAGCATGAGACGGAGTCTACAACCCACACAAGTGGCTCAGGTAGTGCAGTTCATCCAAGATGGCACATCAATGCGAGCTGTGGCAAAAAGGTTTGCTGTGTCTGTCAGCGTAGTGTCCAGAGCATGGAGGCGCTACCAGGAGACAGGCCAGTACATCAGGAGACGTGGAGGAGGCCGTAGGAGGGCAACAACCCAGCAGCAGGACCGCTACCTCCGCCTTTGTGCAAGGAGGTGCACTGCCAGCGCCCTGCAAAATGACCTCCAGCAGGCCACAAATGTGCATTATTTTTTTGAGCAGTGTAATTGTTCTGAAACGCAAGCCGATCCATGGGTTGAAAGAACGTTTTAATTCCACTCGACAGCTGATTTTTTTTTTTGCGGGTCACCTGTGGGGAAACGTGGGTGTTCGACCCGATGCAGGACTGTAACGCATGTTACTCTCAGTTCACATCATATATCTCCATGGCATATCAGTGATGTGACCACCTTTAGTGGTAACAGAGTGGACATGGAGTGTACAGGGTAACAATAGTAGCTCACCCTCAAACACCTCCTAAATTATACATATTTGAAAGTGGTCTTTGCCCTACCTCCACACCCTATCATGAAAAAGTATTGACTCTGAGTCTTGAGGTGAAGTACTATGAAATCTGAGACACACAGTGTACCACCTGGCAGCTTCCTCAATCATTTATATGGCCGCACAAGCAGCGGGGGGGGCTGTTGTAGGATACACTCGCCCGGGGCGACAAACAAACTCAGGCCTGGTAGTTACAGTGGTACTCTCCTTGTAGAGCTCCCTTCTCCTCACCTTACCCTCCGTCACTGAGGCCCCCGACCGGTCCATTGTTCATTAAATGCTGCCTACCACTGTTTCCATGGCACCCTGAAGTGTTCTGTGGAGCAACAATCAACCAGGATGTGGTCTGGGAGATGGTCAGGTGACCTGTGTCTTTAGAAGCGGCCTTATAGTGTGTGTGTGTGTGGTGTGTGTGTATATTGTTTACTGGTATAGTTTGGCATACTTCTGAAATTAAGCATTGCGATCACAACATCTGTGTGACTGGTGCACTTCTGTGTTTAAGTTAATTTAGTTTGCCAGTGTGGGTTCAATGTAAAACTAATATAACATTATGCACAGAGTACATTAATTAATTTCACTCTTTTTCATTATCATGAGAATTCTGGATCATACAAATACAAAATGAACCAAAGCAAAGTTGGGAAAATGTTTGAATTTAGACTTTTTGGTTGACAAAAGTAACAGTGCTGATTTGAACTCAAGTAACACACATTGCCATGGTGATTGTATTCAAAATAATACAATTGCATTGAAAAGAGCAACTTTAGTAGAATTTAGAATGTTAGAATGTTTGGTTGATATGGCACCAAGGTTGATTTGGAACAAGTTTTGGTGGCAGCAACCCCAAGACTAGGGGTGTCTCTCAATATGTGAGGACGAGAGTGTGGAGAACACATAGAACATTACACTATAGAAGCACTCGCACTCCCCTACTGTATTACCTCACGCTGCACCTCCCCATTCACTGAACTTTCTTCCAGCCAGGACAATGGCAACAATAGAGACCAAACAAGATATACATTGCATTCGGAAAGTATTCAGACCCATTGACTTTTTCCACATTTTGTTATGTTATAATCAACCTACATACAATACCCCATAATAAAGTGAAAACAGGTTTTTGCTAATTTTTGCGAATTTGTACAAAAAATGTAAACAGAATCGATCTCAGGTGCATCTTGTTTCCATTGACCGTCCTTGAGATGTTTCCATAAGTTGATTGGAGTCCACCCGTGGTAAATTCAATTGATTGGACATGATTTGGAAAGACACACGCCTGTCTATATAACGTCCCACAGTTGATAGTGCATGTCAAAGCAAAAACCAAGCCATGAGGTTGAAGGAAGTGTGTCAAGGCACCGATCTGGGGAAGCGTACCAAAACATTTCTGCAGCATTGATGGTCCCCAAGAACACAGTGGCCTCCATCATTCTTAAATGGAAGAAGTTTGGAACAACCAAGACTCTTCCTAGAGATGGCTGCCCGGCCAAACTGAGCAATCAGTGGAGAAGGGTCTAGACAGAACTCCAGAGTTCCAATGTGGAGATGGGAGAACCTTCCAGAAGGACAACCATCTCTGTAGCACTCCACCAATCAGGCCTTTATGGTAGAGTGGCCAGGCAGAAGCCACTCCTCAGTAAACGGCACATGACAGCCTGTTTGGAGTTTGCCACAAGGCACCTAAAGGACTCTCAGACCATGAGAAACAAGATTCTCTGGTCTGATGAAACCAAGATTGAACAGTTTGACCAGAATGCCAAGCGTCACGTCTGGAGGAAACCTGGCACCATCCCTACGGTGAAGCATGTTGTTGGCAGGGACTGGGAGACTATGTTTTTCAGTGGCAGGGACTGGGAGACTCGTCAGGATCGAGGGAAAGATGAATGGAGCAAAGTACAGAGAGCTCCTTGATGAAAACTTGCTCCAGAGCACTCAAGACCTCAGACTGGGGTGAAGGTTCACCTTCCAACAGGACAACGACCCTAAGCACACAGCCAAGACAACGCAGGAGTGGCTTTGGGACAAGACTCTTTCCGAATGCACTGTACACAAAACAAACGTTTTACTTCACATCTATCAGTTAGCTATATGTTGAATAGGCAACATTTCATTCCGAAGTCTTTCCTTTGAAACTTGCATCGATGCATTCTTCAAAATATGAACAAACTAAGTACGCATTCGAGAAGTGTCCTCCATGCTCCATTTCACATTCTTTGATTTGGACTCATACTCCGGCCCTCCCGTACTCCAATTTGCGTGCTCAGAACACGATAGTATGCATTTTGAGAAACGCCCTAGATGTTTCTGCTTCTGCTATCCAAAATTATACATTTTTTGAACAATAAGCTTCAATTCCCAGCGATTCCACCACTCCGTACCATGGATGGCACAGGAGCATCAGTATCTTCCTATAAGACCATCAAATATCATCATCAATAGCTAGGTTTCCACCCAGTTCGTGACAGATTTTCATGCAAATATGACAAAATCCCAATAAAAACAATATGCACGTTTTCCCACCAGAGATGTGTTTCCAAATCAAATTGTATTTGTCACATACACATGGTTAGCAGATGTTAATGCGAGTGTAGCGAAATGCTTATGCTTCTAGTTCCGACAATGCAGTAATAACCAACTGTCACGCCCTGGCCTTAGTATTATTTGTTTTATTTATTATTTTAGTTAGGTCAGGGTGTGACATGGGGTATGTGTGTGTTTGGGGTATTATATGGTAGAGGGGGTGTTGGTTGTAGTGTATGGTTTTGTGTTGAGTGTATGTATCTAGCTGTGTCTATGGGTGTGTAGTTTTCTAGGAAAGTCTATGGTGGCCTGAATGGGTTCTCAATTAGAGACAGCTGATTTCTGTTGTCTCTAATTGGGAGCCATATTTAAGGCTGCCATGGGCTTTAGCTGTTTGTGGGTCATTGTATATGTATATGTCGACGTAAGTAGTTTGTGTGTGCACTTGCGTTTGACGTTTCACGATCGTTTGTTGTTGTGTTAGTGTTGATAAGTGTTTCGTGTTCATCTTCGTCGTTGTAAATAAAGAAGATGTATTCATATCATGTTGCGCCTTGGTCCTCTCATTCATGTCAACACGATCGTGACACCAACGAGTAATCTAACCTATCAATATCACAACAACTACCTTACAAGTGTAAAGGAATGAAGAATATGTACATAAAAATATATGAATGAGTGATGGTACAGAACGGCATAGGCAAGATGCAGTAGATTGTATCGAGTACAGTATATACAGTGGGGAGAACAAGTATTTGAGACACTGCCGATTTTGCAGGTTTTCCTACTTACAAAGCACGTAGAGGTCAAATTTTTATCATAGGTACACTTCAACTGTGAGAGACGGAATCTAAACAAAAATCCAGAAAGTCACATTGTATGATTTTTAAGTAATTAATTTGCATTTTATTGCATGGCATAAGTATTTGATACATCAGAAGAGCAGAACTTAATATTTAGTGCAAAAACCTTTGTTTGCAATTACAGAGATCATACGTTTCCTGTAGTTCTTGACCAGGTTTGCACACACTGCAGCAGCGATTTTGGCCCACTCCTCCATACAGACCTTCTCCAGATCCTTCAGGTTTCAGGGCTGTCGCTGGGCAATACGGACTTTCAGCTCCCTCCAAAGATTTTCAATTGGGTTCAGGTCTGGAGACTGGCTAGGCCACTCAAGGACCTTGAGATGCTTCTTACGGAGCCACTCCTTAGTTGTTCTGGCTGTGTGTTTCGGGTCGTTGTCATGCTGGAAGACCCAGCCCCGACCCATCTTCAATGCTCTTACTGAGGGAAGGAGGTTGTTGGCCAAGATCTCGCGATACATGGCCCCATCCATCCTCCCCTCAATACGGTGCAGTCGTCCTGTCCCCTTTGCAGAAAAGCATCCCCAAAGAATGATGTTTCCACCTCCATGCTTCACGGTTGGGATGGTGTTCTTGGCGTTGTACTCATCCTTCTTCTTCCTCCAAACACGGCGAGTGGAGTTTAGACCAAAAAGCTCTGTTTTTGTCTCATCAGACCACATGACCTTCTCCCATTCCTCCTCTGGATCATCCAAATGGTCATTGGCAAACTTCAGATGGGCCTGGACATGCGCTGGCTTGAGCAGGGGGACCTTGCGTGCGCTGCAGGATTTTAATCCATGACGGCGTAGTGTGTTACTAATGGTTTTCTTTGAGACTGTGGTCCCAGCTCTCTTCAGGTCATTGACCAGGTCCTGCCGTGTAGTTCTGGGCTGATCCCTCACCTTCCTCATGATCATTGATGCCCCACGAGGTGAGATCTTGCATGGAGCCCCAGACCGAGGGTGATTGACCACCATCTTGAACTTCTTCCATTTTCTAATAATTGTGCCAACAGTTGTTGCCTTCTCACCAAGCTGCTTGCCTATTGTCCTGTAGCCCATCCCAGCCTTGTGCAGGTCTACAATTTTATCCCTGATGTCCTTACACAGCTCTCTGGTCTTGGCCATTGTGGAGAGGTTGGAGTCTGTTTGATTGAGTGTGTGCACAGGTGTCTTTTATACAGGTAACGAGTTCAAACAGGTGCAGTTAATACAGGTAATGAGTGGAGAACAGGAGGGCTTCTTAAAGAAAAACTAACAGGTCTGTGAGAGCCGGAATTATTACTGGTTGGTAGGTGATCAAATACTTATGTCATGCAATAAAATGCAAATGAATTACTTAAAAATCATACAATGTGATTTTCTGGATTTTTGTTTTAGATTTCGTCTCTCACAGTTGAAGTGTACCTATGATAAAAATGACATGCTTTGTAAGTAGGAAAATCGGCAGCGTATCAAATACTTGTTCTCCCCACTGTACATATGAGATGAGGAATGTAGGGTATGTAAACATATAAAAGTGGCATTGTCTAAAGTGGCTAGTGATACATGTATTACCTCAAGATGGCAAGATGCAGTAGATGGTATAGAGTACAGTATATACATATGAGATGAGTAATGTAGGGTATCTAAACATTATATAAAGTGGCATTGTTTAAAGTGGCTAGTGATACATTTATTACATCAATTATTCAATTATTAAAGTGGCTAGAGTTGAGTCAGTATGTTGACAGCAGCCACTCAATGTTAGTGGTGGCTGTTTAACAGTCTGATGGCCTTGAGATATAAGCTGTTTTTCAGTCTCGCGGTCCCTGCTTTGATGCACCTGTACTGACCTTGCCTTCTGGATGATAGCGGGGTGAACAGGCAGTGGCTCGGGTGGTTGTTGTCCTTGATGATCTTTATGGCCTTCCTGTGACATCGGGTGGTGCAGGTGTCCTGGAGGGCAGGTAGTTTGCCCCCGGTGATGCGTTGTGCAGACCTCACTACCCTCTGGAGAGCCTTACGGTTGTGGGCGGAGCAGTTGCCATACCAGGCGGTGATACAGCCCGACAGGATGCTCTCGATTGTTCATCTGTAAAAGTTTGTGAGTGCTTTTGGTGACAAGCCGATTTTCTTCAGCCTCCTGAGGCGCTGCTGTGCCTTCTTCACCACGCTGTCTGTGTGGGTGGACCAATTCAGTTTGTCCGTGATGTGTACGCCAAGGAACTTAAAACTTACTACCCTCTCCACTACTGTCCCGTCGATGTGGATAGGGGGGTGCTCCCTCTGCTGTTTCCTGAAGTCCTCGATCATCTCCTTTGTTTTGTTGACGTTGAGTGTGAGGTTATTTTCCTGACACCACACTCCGAGGGCCCTCCCCTCCTCCCTGTAGGCCGCCTTGTCATTGTCGGTAATCAAGCCTACCACTGTAGTGTTGTCTGCAAACTTGATGCTTGAGTTGGAGGCGTGCATGGCCACGCAGTCGTGAGTGAACAGGGAGTACAGGAGAGGGCTCAGAACCCACCCTTGTGGGGCCCCAGTGTTGAGGATCAGCGGAGTGGAGATGTTGTTACCTACCCTCACCACCTGGGGCGGCCCGTCAGGAAATCCAGTACCCAGTTGCACAGGGCGGGGTCGAGACCCATGGTCTCGAGAATGATGACGAGTTTGGAGGGTACTATGGTGTTAAATGCTGAGCTGTAGTCAATGAACAGCATTCTCACGTATTCCTCTTGTCCAGATGGGTTAGGGCAGTGTGGTTGCGATTGCGTCGTCTGAGGACCTATTGGGGCGGTAAGCAAATTGGAGTGGGTCTAGGGTGTCAGGTAGGGTGGAGGTGATATGGTCCTTGACTAATCTCTGAAAGCACTTCATGATGACGGAAGTGAGTGCTATGGGGCGGTAGTCGTTTAGCTCAGTTACCTTAGCTTTCTGGGGAACAGGAACAATGGTGGCCCTCTTGAAGCATGTGGGGACAGCAGACTAGGATAGGGATTGATTGAATATGTCCGTAAACACACCAGCCAGCTGGTCTGCGCATGCTCTGAGGACACGGCTGGGGATGCCGTCTGGGCCTGCAGCCTTGCGAGGGTTAACACGTTTAAATGTTTTACTCACGTCGGTTGCAGTGAAGGAGAGTCCGCAGGTTTTGGTAGCGAGCCATGTCAGTGGCACTGTATTGTCCTCAAAGCGAGCAAAGAAGTTGTTTAGTCTGTCTGGGAGCAAGACATCCTGGTCCGCGACGGGGCTGGTTTTCTTTTTGTAATCCGTGATTGACTGTAGACCCTGCCACATTCCTCTTGTGTCTGAGCCATTGAATTGCGACTCTACTTTGTCTCTATACTGACGCTTAGCTTGTTTGATTGCCTTGCGGAGGGAATAGCTACACTGTTTGTATTCAGTCATGTTTCCGGTCACCTTGCCCTGATTAAAAGCAGTGGTTCGCGCTTTCAGTTTCGCGCGAATGCTGCCATCAATCCACGGTTTCTGGTTTGGGAATGTTTTAATAGTTGCTGTGGCTACGACATCGCCGATGCACTTGCTAATAAACTCGCTCACCAAATCAGCGTATTCGTCAATTGTTGTTGTTTGACGCAATGCGGAACATATCCCAGTCCATGTGATCGAAGCAATCTTGAAGCGTTGAATCAGATTGGTCGGACCAGCGTTGAACAGACCTGAGCGCGGGAGCTTCCTGTTTTAGTTTCTGTCTATAAGCTGGAAGCAACAAAATGGAGTCGTGGTCAGCTTTTCCGAAGGGAGGGCGGGGGAGGGCCTTATATGCGTCGCTGAAATTAGAATAACAATGATCCAGGGTTTTACCAGCCCTGGTTGCACAATCGATATGCTGATAGAATTTAGGGAGTCTTGTTTTCAGATTGGCCTTGTTAAAATCCCCAGCTACAATGAATGCAGCCTCAGGATATGTGGTTTCCAGTTTACATAGAGTCAAATCAAGTTCGTTCAGGGCCATCGATGTGTCTGCTTGGGGGGATTATAATCGAAGAGAATTCCCTTGGTAGATAATGCGGTCGACATTTGATTGTGAGGAAATCTAAGTCAGGTGAACAGAAGGACTTGAGTTCCTGTATGTTGTTATGATCACACCACGTCTCGTTAATCATAAGGCATAACCCCCCCGCCCTTCTTCTTACCAGAAAGATGCTTGTTTCTGTCGGCGCGATGCGTGAAGAAACCAGCTGGCTGTACCGACTCCGATAGTGTGTCTCGAGTGAGCCATGTTTCCGTGAAGCAAAGAACGTTACAGTCTCTTATGTCTCTCTGGAATGCTACCCTTGCTCGGATTTCATCTACCTTGTCAAGAGACTGGACATTGGCGAGTAGTATGCTCGGGATCGGTGCGCGATGTACCCATCTCCGGAGCCTGACCAGAAGACCGCTTCATCTGCCTCTTTTATGGCATCATTGTTTTGGTTCGCCGGCTGGGATCCGATCCATTGTCCTGGGTGGTGAACTATATCCAATATTTCCTCCCGACTGTATGTAATAAAACCTAAGATTACCTGGGGTACCACGTTTTCCCACCAGAGATGTGTTTCCACCAAATGTACTTGTTGCGGATAAAAGGCTGTGCGTGATGACGTAGTGCACATAAACATTACTTTTGCGGTTAAATCGCCATGTACCGAATAAAAAATAGAAGTTAAATGGATTTTCAATTATACTGATGGTTTGATCACAAAAATAATGGTTCTATATAGGGAATGTTCCCACTCTGGTCTTGGCACGTGTGCTATAGCCAACATTTCATAGATACAGTATAGCCTACATGATGAGATTATTATAGACAAAAGAGCAAGATTATTTTTATTTGTCAAACAACAGCCAAGCATCACTCATCATGTCACCAGAATAAGACCCTCAATATTTATTAGAAAGGAACATCAGGCTCATCACTGTGCATGTTCACCACCCTGTGAAGTCCATCATAACTTTTTGTTTTTGTTTTATGTCGACATTTGGAAAGTTTACAGACAAATGATCTGTTTCTGTCTGGCCTGTCATGCCATTTTTATATAGACATGTATTTTACTCTGATAAAAAGGTTGGATGGAAACCTGGTTAGTGGTAAGAATCAATCTATGTATTTTTAATAGCATTTGGTTCATTACTTATTTTTGTGAATTTCTCAACATTCCTTGTTTAAAATGCATTTAGGTACTTCAAGAAATGGTTTTATGTGTGACTTTATGTCAGGTCCTCCCAGATTTCTCCGAGATCTTGCATTGTGAGTGGCACTGGAAGTCCCTAAACATGGCCAGCTTCCGCTACCAAAACCAACACCTGCCTGAGCAGGAGAAACAATGTCTGTTCCACAAGCACATGGAGATGAGGCTCAAGGTAATAATACACTTAATTATACAATGATGAAGCATACTGATGATGAATGATGAAGCAAACATACTTGACGCCAATATTTCTGTTTGAAGCTACCTTACAGTAAGTATACTGTTCTCCTTGATAAATACTGAGACGTAAGAAATCTATTACCCAGGTTTACCTTGATTCGAGTGGCATGCAATGAAGTTCCATGTTCAACAACGCAACATCAGTTTCTTTACCACCCCTCCCCTCCAAAAAATAAACCCCATCATGTCTCCACAAGAGAATACAACCCAGCTGCTTTTACATGCTTTGTTTCCATCTCCCCCGCTCTATCTCCCTGTCTTCAAACACAGCTTATTGGAGCTTTATGGGAAAAATGAAACCCTCACCATTATTATTTCAGCGTATCTTGTTTTATGGGGCTAATATAATTTACAGGCTTTAAAGCACACCCACAGGTGGCATACAGTAAAGTTTGACTGTTGCAATCAAGCCGTGTGACATGTTGTGATTTAACAAGCCGTGGGAGGCCCACAAAGAAAACAGAGGGAGCGAGAAAATTAAGGAGAAAAATACAAAACACAGAGGGAAAATCAAGCAGATAAACAGCTGGAGCTACAGCCCAGGTAGTGGAGTCTTTGACGAGCATTGTAGCTAGAGGTAATTATAGAATTTATAATTACAGAGTGGGTGGGTCTGTACTCCTTATTTGTCTGTATCAGTCTTGATGAGGTCCCAGAGTGCATGCCTGGGCTTTAGTTCAGAGGACTAACATGATTTTCAGATCCCCGGACAACCTGAATCTGAAACTTGGTACGTGATTACATTTCAGAGATAGACAGTTTGTTTAGCTTTACATGTCAGTCAAGGGAAACGCATTGATCAGTGGAAGGTTCAGAGAGATGACTGGATAATACTGTTCTTTAGAGAGAGGGGAGAAAGAAAGAAAGAGAGAGACTCCACTCAAGCAGACACAAAACCAGTATGACCTGCCCACTCGATCACAGACCTTTAACAGGAAGTGGCAGCTTGCTGGAGAAATCCATGGTGCATGATGAGAGAAACCAGGTGGACTGGACCATAGCAGAGCCTCATAGATATACCATATCCATTTCCTTAGCTTTCATCTCTCTCTTTCTCTCTCTCTCTCTCCTCTCTCCTCTCTCCTCTCTCTCTAGTACAAGCTATATAACTCTTCTTTACTACAGCCTAACATAAAGCTGTTCTTTAACACCAATGGACTTTGAAGATATCAGTTATTTTATTCTTAATTGATAATGCTGTGGTATTCGTTCAAATCCTCTGTCTAGCAAAAAATCAAATCAATTTTCTAATATTATTTATATGCTGACTCTGCAACCCTTTTGACAGGATGAGCTAATCATTTGTGATTTGACTCGGCCTCTAAATCACGTTTTTATGGATTGTCACAATGGATTTAGTTGAGTGTCACATATCCTCTCTCCCTGAAGACAAGATGAGGCCTATTCACTTCAACATGCTATATCCACCTTTAGAAAATAATCTCTCTTCATATGAGTACATAAATATGTTTTTCTGCTGTTTAAACCTATAAGAGTTGAATACTTCTTTAATGTTTGCATGTGTAATGTGGGGGACTACTAAGTATACATATTGAATCCTACCAACTACGCCAAATGTAGGGCTACACATGCTCACTCAGATATATTGATAATGTAGCATTTCCCATATACAGTCTATAGTTACACCAGTAAGTTTTATCTAGATTCACGGGGGGTTGGCCTGTGTTGTTGATAAAAGGGGAACTCCACTCAAAAATGATATTTTGGTATTTTTTCATTTTCATAAATTATTTGGATCTACTTAATTCAATTTTGGACAGTAGTTACATCTATTGGAAACAGGTAAAACATTTTTTTACATGAAATCAATAATACAGTTACTTAATTTAATTGTGTTATTGAAACACTATTGAATTGAGAAATAATAATAAGAAATTATTATGTCAGATTGACAAAATGTATTCAGGTAATCATGTTTCCACTCAAGTACCTCCCAAAGGAATAAATTGTGTCAGTTCTTGCTCTTTGAGTTGCATTTGTCCTAAAAAAATCACTTCTTTACAGTAAAACGTTTTATTTCCAATTAACAATGGTATAGTGAAGATTTCAGTAGGGAGATTTTTGCTCCCATCTGCTTTGTGCTCATCCATGCGCTTCTCTGCCAGTTCCTAAGCCAGCAGTTGGTACAGTGAAGTAACCACAGAATTAACCACTGAGTTAAAACTTGTTTGGGATAGGGGGTGGTATTTTCACATTCGGATGAAAAGCGTGCCCAAAGTAAACTGCCTGCTACTCAGGCCCAGAAGCTAGGATATGCATATACTTGATAGATTTGGATAGACAACACTCTAAAGTTCCTAAAACTGTTAACATTATGTCTGTGAGTTTAACAGAACGTATTTGGCAGGCAAAACCCCGAGGACAAACCATCCAGGAAAATTTTATTTTGAGGTGTCTGTGTTTTCTATGGGTTTTCTATGGGAATCTAGATTGCTGAGGCATCTGGTTGCAGTTCCTAGGGATTCCACTAGATGTCGACAGTCTTTAGAAATTGGTTGATGTTTTTCTTTTGAGTAATGAAGAAGAACGGCTGTTCAGACTGAGTGTCTGATTTTATCCGCTATTGAACACGGTTTATTCTATCTTAAATTTTATAGATTATTTACGTTTTAAAATACCTAAAGTTGAATTAGGAAAGTTGTTTGAAATGTTTGAACCAAGATTACAGGTAACTTAATAGATCATGTGTAGTCATGTTGGGCGAGTTGGAACCGGTGTTTTTCTAAATCAAACGCGCCAAATAAATGGACATTTTGGGGATATAACAACAGAATTAATCGAACAAAAGGACCATTTGTGATGTTTATGGAACATATTGGAGTGCCAACAGAAGAAGATCTTCAAAGGTAAGGCATGAATTATATCGTTATTTCTGAGTTTTGTGTCACGCCTGGCGGGTTGAAAAATGATTGTCATGTGTTTGTTTGATGAGGTGCTGTCCTCAGATAATAGCATGGTTTACTTTTGCCGTAAAGCCTTTTGAAATCTGACACGGTGGCTGGATTAACAAGAGGTTAAGCTGTATTTTGGTGTATTGCACTTGTGATTTTATGAAAGTTAAATACTTCTAATAATTTATTTTGAATTTCGTGCTCTGCAATTTCACCGGATGTTGTCGAAACTTTCCGCTAGCGGAACCCCTAGTCGTAAGTCAATTCTACAAGAGACAATTACATTCCGCCAAAAAGCATTCATTCATTGTGTAATGTTAACAAAATATGATAGTGCAAAACTTAAGGGCAGCCCAAATATTTTTATTTTAGTGCAATGTTGATACAGTCCAAAACTTGACTGCTTGCATGCAAAACATTTTTCAAGATATTGGACTTTCAAGAAGCAAAGTGTCACCGGGCCGCATCATATGTATTTCAACTTCCTCTTACATCTGGAGATAGCGTAACACAACACTAGCATGGTAAAAGAGTGCCAGCTCCCATGCCAGGCTCCCAGTCATCACAACAGTCTTTGATCTCTGCTGAATTATTCACCCCTCAGACAATTTAGCTTAAACCCTCCTTTTCTCCCCAGCAGGTTAGATACAGTGTATTCAGAAAGTATTCAGACCCTTGACTTTTTCCAAATTTTGTTACGTTACAGCCTTATTCTAAAATGGATTAAATTGTTTTTTTCCCCCTCATCAATCTAAACACAATATCCCATAATGACAAAGCAAAAACAGGTTTTTATATATTTTTTTGCAAGTTTATAAAACAACTTGGAAATATCACATTTACATAAGTATTCAGACCCTTTACTTAGTACTTTCTTGAAGCACCTTTGGCAGCGATTACAGCCTCGAGTGTTCTTGGGTATGACGCTACAAGCGTAGATTGATGAGGGGAAAAAAGAAATGTAATACATTTTAGAATAAGGCTGTAACATAACAAAATGTGGAAAAAGGAAGAGGTCTGAATACTTTCCGAATGCACTGTGTCTGTCCACACCAACCACTATGTGTTTCCTCCCCTATATAACCCCACTTCCTCTCTCAATGGGTCCTGAAGACCTGTTTGAGACCATCAAACCCAGGGCCGCCACACCGGAACTCCCGGCCTCCACCTCTCACATTGGTCTTCCCCAAACACAAACCTATTTATCTATCAAAGTGCATCGAGTGAGCTTTTTCCCCAAAAAAACATCAGTATTTTACAGATGGACAGAAACATGGATAATGTGTGTGTTGGGATCTGAGGCTTTTGTTTTAAAGATACCATTTTAAATATTTTGTGAAAAAGGTTTGGGAGTCCAAAAACTCTACTGTACATTCACATTTTGCCGCATGCCGAGTATGGTGTCTAACTTGTGTGGTCCGGTGTAGTTTAGGTCAGGTGTTAAGTTACATTTGTCCAATGCTCTTTCAGTCTTAATATTTTTTATCCACTTTTTCCTATTTTAACAGAAGGTTGAATCAACAAATGACAGATTCAACATTTTCTTTGCTCATAGGGGGAAAAAAGTGAGAAAGACAGAAAACGAGTCCAGTATCTCCACAAAACGCCTGCTTCGTCTGGTTTTCTACTTGGTCAAACCAATCCTGGTGAAGAATACTAGAGAATTCTAAGCCCTATAGTCTGTAACATGGTGTGGCATTCCCACCCTGAATGGGCCATTTTGCTACAGAGCATCAGAGAGGTAATCATTTAATTAAGAGCCATTGGGGAGAAGGGGACTAAGGCAAGGCGATCTATTTCAGCATGCACGCCAGCCTCTGCCTGTCATCTCCTATTTTCTGTCCTTTTTTCAACAGCTTCTCAGGGTGGCCTTTCTATTCTTGGTTCCTGTCACTCTTCTCTCACGCTGGTTGGGGAGATGACCTGAACCAAACCGAACAACACCGCTGGAGTCTGGAGTCGACTGTGAATCAGCCAGATTCTCCTTTTGTGAAAGATGTGGTAGCGAGAGGAGATGGAACTCTGATTTCATTGTGATGGAAGATGGTCGATGGTGGATGGTTGATCTCACAAAGGCTTTTGTACACTAGGAAATGTCTCGTCTGATTGGACAGATAGAAGTTATGGGATGTGAACTAGGAAGTGTTTCAGTATTAAGAAGCTGTGTAGAACCAGGTGCAATGGGCCGACTTGACTGGGTTGTTCTGCAAAAGATGCACAAAGCGTATCTCTGTAGTGGATCTAACACAGCAGCGATCGTGTTCCTGACTAGTTTGTTCTCACAAAATCTACAGCTTCACTTCTTTTTGCAAGTCATTCCCCATCTACTCAAGTGGTTCATCGATACCCAATGTTCAGTTTCTGAAATAACACATACAGGGCCATGTAGTGCTGTTGTAATTTAAAGATGTGCAATGCGACACAAAGGTAGACTTGAGTACAGGGGCATCAGGTTGGAGTTGTTGTGTGGATGTGACAAGCACCTGCAGTATAGCTCCTGAAGCTTCACCTCCCATCAGTCTCTCAGTGCCTAGAGAACCCTGACCTTTAAATTGGAGCTTTGCTAGGAGGAGGAACAGGGAAGCAGCCAACGTCACTCCTGTGTGTTTACATTGTGTTGTGGTGACAGACCTAAACGTAACTGGCTTGGTTTGGCAGGGAAGAAGCAATAAAGCAGTAGACATGAGAGAAGCAGTAAAGTGGAATTCTGTCTTTCTTTTCTTTCTTCTTGATCTTATTCAGTGTTTGGCTATGTTTAGTGTAATTAGGTTTTCATCAGAACTAACAGATTTCTTGCACGTCTATGCAAAGTAAAATGTTCTGATGCCGTTATTACTGTAAGTCTGTCAAATTGGCTGAATTAACAGCCACTTCTCTTGCCAACAATCTGTCGTGCCAATAAACCAAAACTTATTCTACAAGTGTTGGTTTATACCAAGTCTTGATTCAGTCACGGAGTCCACTGTTAAAAAGGGTCGACAATCTTGATCCATCCTACTTTGAGATTCACTTCCTGCTCTTTCCCTCTCTCCATCCTACAGTTGTAAATTGATTTCAAACTTGAGTGATAACCTGGCCAGGGCCTAGCAGCTGGAGCTCCCATTGTCTGCAGGCTATGCTAATTAATTACTGCAATTAGCTTATGGAAGTGGAGTGGACTGGAAGAGAGGACAAGGCGAGAGGTAAGGCTAACGAGGAGAGACAGGAGGCTGTACTCTCTCTACTCTCTCAGTGTGTTTTTGTCACTGTGTTCTCCTTGACTTGAGAGGGATGTTTAAAGTTAGCATCCATCTAGGCATCGTTGGAAGGGTTTCGGTTGCGACAGAGATTGAAGCTATACTGTAGGTATTTCTGTAGTACAAAGAGAAAAGCAAGGGGCCAAGATTGGATCCCTGTGGGACCCCACATGTACTTCAAGTACGATCTAAAGTCTCATGTAAAGCGTCATCCAGAATTTGTGTTTCCTTGAAGATGAAATGCACTTTACTGCAGGTAAAGGTGAACAACACAAAGACTCCAGAAAATAAAAACTAGCCTCCTCAAGGAAGGCCCAGGAAAATTAACATTTACTCCAACATTGTTCCACCACTTCCAGGTGTTATCTCATGCCGACTAGCTGCTGTGCTGAAGTAACTGCTATATTTAAATTGCAGTCATTCCAAGACAAATATGTCCACCCGAGGGAGGCCTCATTTGAGGCCGAGCTGTATTTTAAGGATTCGCTTGGAATACAATGTGCTGGAGATTCATTTTGGTTTGAATTGCTCCGGTGGTACATCTTTGTAATGGAGCTGTGAGCAGGGTGAGTTTGACAATTATCTCTGGCAGCTAAAGAGCAACATTATTTGTCTTCCAGTGCCCTGCAACCATACAGATGACATCAGTCGTGCCGTGGAGAAAATGAGACAATCTCGAAATTACATTCTGTTTACCCCTCGTACAAATACACAAGCATGCATGCACACAAGCAGATGTTTTCGTGTTGGGGTTTTAGTTAATATGTAATAAATAGGTAACAATATAGAGAAAACATAAATCTACTATTTTATTTATACTATTTGTTTTGTGAGTCACACTCAGAATTTAACAATTCAATCTATTTTCTCCCTTTTGTTTGAATAATATGTCTTTCTCGTTCTGTTTCTATCCTCTACCTCTTTTTAACTCTCATTCTCTCTCTTTCTCTCTCGCTCTCGCTTCCCCCTCTACCTGTGTTGCTCTCTTTCATTTTGTTAATCCACAGCTCTTGGCTGCTAATCTCCAAATTAAACAGAATGGTTGAAAGATCAGCCCAGCGGAATCTGTTGAGCCATTATGGATCCCCTGAAGCCTCCTTTCTGGGTGGAACTAATCTCTCCTTGGTCCAGCAGCTGTGGGGGCCCCAGCCCAGTGAGGCGCCCACTCCGTGTTACAAATTACACGCTCCCGTCGAGCCAGTCACACTAGGCAGCCATTAGCAAGAGCGTGGGTGGAGGTCTTCGTACCTCCTTGACCTCCCTCTGCTAAATCTATATTAGCATATTCCTACCTGTGGTAACCATTATGAGCTAGCCTTGCTTACATGAATTAAGCCTTGTTTGCTGTTTTATATTATGCCAGAAGGGATACCTTGGGAGTGTTAAAACACATTGTTTACATTTTATGTCCTTCAGTGCCTGTCAAAATCCATCTGTATTCGTTAGTAGCCAGTGCATGAGGCTGCTGAGTGCACTAAGACTCGAAGAAGCCATTAGGTTGAAAAATGTTCAATTAGAATTCCTGTGTTGGGATGTTTGTAAAATGATAGGCTAACTACTGTTTAATAATGTCATTGTTCTGGGCCCAGGGATCGACTTTCCTTCCTTTAACTCTAGACTGTAATTGTTCTAGTGTTATTAAAACTCTATCTGAAAATCATATAAACCTCAGCCTTCCATTTCCTTCCCTTCTCACCTTACCGTCTTTCTCACAGTTTCAATTAGAACAGATTGAACACGAGGGAGAGAAAAACGCAAAGACGAACATAAAAAAGACCATAATTGCTATCACTCCCTTATAATTGCCTGTGATGGAGACACCACTGTAAACCTGAACGGTTCTCCAGAGGAAACATACTAATATAACAGCCACTAAAATCTTACTATTGTGATTGACAAGCCACAAATTTGCTAAATTGTTCTCCGTGCCTTCGACAGCGCAAAGTTCTGTTCAGCACATTAAGTATTCATGAAACATCAGGTCGTAGTTACATCTGGCTAATTACCTGAACCCTGTAGTTGATGATTAGCCTTTTTTCCTCATTGACAGCAGATTCTAATCAAGCAAGTCATTTGTTAGCAGGATTTAACAGCAACCTGCTTCACCATTATCCACCAAAATAAAGATATTATGAGGTGACTTGTCTTCTTGGTTAGTGCTCGTCTTGACGAAAGCCTCCTCTTTAGACTACATTTTGCCAGACTAGTTATCCTGGACGATCTCCCAAAAATCTGTAACATGAATAACAGGATAACATGAAGGGACAGGGATGTTACCTTCTTTTTGGTTGGCTTTTCTTCCATGCATCAGTGTGAACTAAGATGGCCTACAATATGGGATGATATATCTGTACATCAACATTGATGAAAACGAGTAGTCTTAGAATTCATGTACTAACAACCCACTCACATCTGGTAGTGCCAGTGACATGCAGAAGTAAATCCCACACAAACAACAAAAAATCCTCCCTCGATGCTCGAGCTGATTGTTTTTGAATGTGATGGATAAATACCCAATTTGTTGAACAACTTTTGGCAGACAAAACTACCAATTTAGAATGATTCCAAGTGGCATCCACTGACACTCTGAACAGTCTTTGGGCCACAAATCTCTGTTTGCGGCAGATCGTCCAGGAAATAACTACTATTGTTCCCTCAATCTCTCAACAGTATTTCTTTGCATCCCTTCAGTAACAATATATTGGCTAGGCACACATATTTGAACTGTATTGTTTAATAGCTTTTTTAAGAAAGTATGTAAAGAAAATTAGATATGCCCATGAATCAAACATGAATCGTCATTGTGTGCCAACCTTTAATAAATCAAGTGTGAATGGGACATGTGAACAGTACTTGGAGAGATCTTGTGTATTCTGTGTCTAGCTGCTGTCCGTCAGCCAGGTGGAGTCCCCTCATCATCGTGACCTTTTTATTTCACTGGAAGTGATTGCTTCCTCTGTCTGGATGAGTCACACAGCTAATGCACCCACTAAGTGTGTGTGCATACATGTGTGCGTATGTGCGTGTGTGCATGCGTGTGTGTGTGAGAGAGTTTATACAGTACATCCTGTGTAAGTGAGCTCTTGTGAATACGTGTGTATTTTCCTCTCCTGTGCGTGCGTATCAATGAGCAGCATGTGTGTGACTGAGACTGGAGCTGATGTGACAGGAACTGGCTTTAGGGGTTGTTGGAGGTGTGAGGTCTGGGTGAGAGGACCACAGCAGTCAGCCTGGGTGACAGGACTCAGCCACTGAAAACACTCGTTAGAGTCCAGGCCTTGTGAGATGATGTGTGTGGGGATGCCTTTCCTCCACAGTCTCCACTTAGTCAAGGAGGATTGTGACACCATTCCTCAGTCTGATCTCTATGTCCTCTCTCTCTCTGTCTCTGTCTCTGTCTGTCTGTCTGTCTGTCTGTCTGTCTGTCTGTCTGTCTGTCTGTCTGTCTGTCTGTCTGTCTGTCTGTCTGTCTGTCTGTCTGTCTGTCTGTGTCTCAATTCAATTTCAATTCAAGGGGCTTTATTGGCATGGGAAACATATGTTAACAAAGCAACTATACAAAAGTGAAATAAACAATACAAATGAACAGTAAACATTACACTTATAGACGTTCCAAAATAATAGACGTTACAAATGTCATATTATGTATATATACAGTGTTGTAACGATGTGCAAAAGGGAACATAAATAAACATAAATATGGGTTGTATTTACATTGATATTTGTTCTTCACTGGTTGCCCTTTTCTTGTGGCAACAGGTCACAAATCTTGCTGCTGTGATGGCACACTGTGGTATTTCACCCAGTAGATATGGGAGTTTATCAGAATCGGGTTTGTTTTCGAATACTTTGTGTATCTGTGTAATCTGAGGGAAATATGTGTCTCTAATATGGTCATACATTTGGCAGGAGTTTAGGAAGTGCAGCTCAGTTTCCACCTCATTTTGTGGGCAGTGTGCACATATCCCGTCTTCTCTTGAGAGTCAGGTCTGCCTACGGCGGCCTTTCTCAATAGCAAGGCTATGTTCACTGAGTCTGTACATAGTCAAAGCTTTCCTTAATTAAGTTTGGGTCAGTCACAGTGGTCAGGTATTCTGCCACTGTGTACTCTCTGTTCAGGGCCAAATAGCATTCTAGTTTGCTCTTTTTTTGTTAATTCTTTCCATTGTGTCAAGCAATTATCTTTTCGTTTTCTCATGATTTGGTTGGGTCTAATTGTGTTGCTGTCCTGGGGCTCTGTGTGGTCTGTTTGTGTTTGTGAACAGAGCCCCAGGACCAGATTGCTTAGGGGACTCTTCTCCAGGTTAATCTCTCTGTAGGAGATGGCTTTGTTAAGGAAGGTTTGGGAATGGCTGTCACGCCCTGACCATAGAGAGCTGTTTATTCTCTATGTTGGTTAGGTCGGGGTGTGATTTAAGGGTGGGTTATCTAGGGGAATTATATATCTATGTTGGCCTGGTATGGTTCCCAATCAGAGGCAGCAGTTTATCGTTGTCTCTGATTGGGGATCATATTTAGGTAGCCATTTCCCCATTGTGCTTTGTGGGATCTTGTCTAGGTATAGTTGCCTGTGAGCACTACTCTGAGGTTCACATTTCGTTTGTTCGCTTTATTGTTTTTGTTCTTTAGTTTCTCTTCCAAATAAAAGGATGGAAACATACCACGCTGCATCTTGGTCCACTCCTTATAATGATCGTGAGAGAAGATCCCACCACCAAAGGACCAAGCAGCGTGGCCAGGAGGAGCAGACATCCTGGGCCCGGGAGAGAAAGGAGGATCAACGGCGACTCCGAAGTTCACGACCACGACGGAAGCCCGAGAGGCAGTTGGGCACACAGGTTGGTCGGTGAAGCCGAGGGGCGAGTCTGAGAGCGAAGAGGAATATTGGGATAGACTGAGCGAGGAGTATTGTGAGATAGTTGAGGGGAGTGATGAGGTAGAGTGGATGGTTTGGTGTCTGGAGCAAGACAGTCGCCGTGAGGAGCGTGGGACCAGTCAGGCACCATGTTTTGCGGATATACGCAATGTGTCTCCAGTGCGCATCCACAGCCCGGTGCGTTCTGTGCCAGCTCCTCGCGCTTGCCGTGCAAAAGTGAGCATCCAGCCAGGACGGGTTGTGCCGGCTCAGCGCTCCTGGTCTCCAGTAAGGAGGATCAACGGCGACTCCGAAGTTCACGACCACGACGGAAGCCCGAGAGGCAGTTGGGCACACAGGTTGGTCGAGGGGCGAGTCTGAGAGCGAAGAGGAATATTGGGATAGACTGAGCGAGGAGTATTGTGAGATAGTTGAGGGGAGTGATGAGGTAGAGTGGATGGTTTGGTGTCTGGAGCAAGACAGTCGCCGTGAGGAGCGTGGGACCAGTCAGGCACCATGTTTTGCGGATATACGCAATGTGTCTCCAGTGCGCATCCACAGCCCGGTGCGTTCTGTGCCAGCTCCTCGCGCTTGCCGTGCAAAAGTGAGCATCCAGCCAGGACGGGTTGTGCCGGCTCAGCGCTCCTGGTCTCCAGTACGCCTCCTCGGTCCAGGATATCCTGCGCCGGCTCTACGCACTGTGTCGCCAGTGCGCCTTCACAGCCCAGTGCGTCCTGTGCAGCGCCCCGCACTTGCCGGCTAAAGTGAGCATCCAGCCAGGACGGGTTGTGCCAGCTCTACGCTCTAGACCTCCAGTGCGCCTCCACAGTCTAGTACGTCCTGTGCCTGCTCCCCACACTCGCCCTGAGGTGCGTGTCATCAGCCCGGTGCCACCTGTACCGGTCCCACGCATCAGGCCTCCAGTGCGCCTCCACGGTCCCGTACGTCCTGTGCCTGCTCCTCGCGCTCGTCCTGAGGTGCGTGTCACCAGCCCGGTACCACCAGTGCTGGCCCCACGCACAGAGCTTCCGGTGACAGTTCCCAGTCCAGAGCTTCCAGCGACCGTTCCCAGTCCAGAGCTTCCGGCGACCGTTCCCAGTCCAGAGCTTCCGGCGACAGTTGCCAGTCCAGAGCTTCCGGCGACAGTTGCCAGTCCAGAGCTTCCGGCGACAGTTGCCAGTCCAGAGCTTCCGGCGACAGTTCCCGGTCCAGAGCTTCCGGGGACGTGTCACTGTCCGGAACCTCCTGAGACGGTCCACAGTCCGGAACCTCCTGAGACGGTCCACAGTCCGGAACCTACTAAGATTGTCCACGGTCCGGAACATCCAGCGACGGTCCACGGTCCGGAGCCTCCAGCGACGGTCGGCGGTCCGGAGCCTCCAGCGACGGTCGGCGGTCCGGAGCCTCCAGCGACGGTCGGCGGTCCGGAGCCTCCAGCGACGGTCGGCGGTCCGGAGCCTCCAGCGACAGTCTGTAGTCCAGAGCCTCCTACGAGGGTTCCCAGTCTGGAGCTTCCGGCGACGATCTACGATCCGGTTCCTCCGGCGACGATCCACGGTCCGGAGCCTCCGATGACGTATCCACGAGCGGAGTGGGTACTTCGCCCCGCACCGGAGCCGCCCCCAACGGTAGATGCCCACCCAGACCCTTCCCTATTGAGTCAACTTTTGCGGTCGGAGTCCACACCTTTGGGAGGGGGGGGGGGGGGGGGTACTGTCACGCCCTGACCATAGGGAGCTGTTTATTCTCTTTGTTGGTTAGGTCGGGGTGTGATTAAGGGTGGGCTATCTAGGGGAATTATATATATATGTTGGCCTGGTATGGTTCCCAATCAGAGGCAGCAGTTTATCGTTGTCTCTGATTGGGGATCATATTTAGGTAGCCATTTCCCCATTGTGCTTTGTGGGATCTTGTTTAGGTATGTGAGCCTGTGAGCACTACTCTGAGCTTCATGTTTCGTTTGTTTGCTTTATTGTTTTTGTTCTTTAGTTTCTCTTCCAAATAAAAGGATGGAAACATACCACGCTGCATCTTGGTCCACTCCTTATAACGATCGCGACAATGGCTTCCTTTTAGGTGGTTGTAGAATTTAACGTCTCTTTTCTGCATTTTGATAATTAGCGGTTATCGGCCAGTTCTGCTCTGGATTAATTATTTGGTGTTTTACGTTGTATGCAGAGAATATTTTTGCTTAATTTTGCATCTCTCTCTCAATTAAATTAAATTCAAAATGATTTATTGGCATGGGAAACACATGTTTACATTGCCAAGGCAAGTGAAATAGACAAGAAACAAAAGGAAAATAAACAATAAAAAATTAACAGGAAACAAAAGCTGTACTCTCTCTCTCTCTCTCTCTGTCTCTGTCTCTCTGCCTCTCTCTCTCTCCGTAATGAGAGGGAGCAGAGCAGGGGAGTTGTCTATATGAGCTGGGGTGTGGTGTATTATTCGCATGGAGTGTCATTGTGTGTGTTTGTGTGTGTGTTAGCGTGTGTGTGTCTGTGTTGAAATAATGGGCCTCTTGTAGCTAAGGGCAACACTGAACAAATACAAATCATGTTTATTACTATGCAGCTTGTGCGATGTTCTGTAAAACACATTTTAAATGTATTTTCAGCAATAAAATGATGATATTATAAAGAGCAATAACTTTACAGTATGTGACTTACTTACTTCCACAGAAGTACTGGTATAAATTGTAGTCATATGAAGTTGTTAGTGATGGGTTTTCATATGATCATGGTCATAAAAGGCAATAGAAAGTATATCTAAAATGTTAATGGTATCCCACCAGCAATAGACATTTTATATTCCTCATTAGTGATTTGGTATTTTTTCTGATAGTTTACCAGGATCTAGTGGAGAGAAAGACCCTTTTACCAGTCAAAAAAACACTCAAAGCAGAGTAGCAGCTCTTCCAGGGTCATGTTGGGTGAAACGTATTGCAAAATCGCAGATTTCGTGGCATATAATTAATTTGATTCCTTCTTAGCGTTCCTAGATCTGTATCTAGCAGAGATGGTTTGTTTAATGTTGTTATGGTGTTCTCGTATCACTTCAATTTCAGTCAAATACACACACGCTTCTGGGAGCTGGCCAATGCTGTGTGGTGCTGAAATCTAGACAAAGCTGAACTATGAAAAGGAAGTTCCCAGCTTATTTACAGAGCTACTAAGATTTTTAAAATAATTTTAATCAATTGATTCTTACTATTGCAAAAGGGTGCTTTATGGTAGTAGTACGAAGGTATAGTACATTAAAGTAAAGAAAATAAACATTTATGCAAAAGAAAGAAGTCACAAACACTTGCCCCACACTGTTGATCCAATTATATCCATCACTACATCCATCTGTACATCAATCTCTACATCCATCACTACATGCATCTCTACATCCATCACTACATCCATCTCTACATCCATCTCTTTACATCCATCTTTATATCCATCTTTACATCCATCTCTACATCAATCTCTACATCCATCTCTATATGCATCTTTACATCCATCTCTACATCAATCTCTACACCCATCTCTATATGCATCTTTACATCCATCTCTACATCAATCTCTACATCCATCTTTACATCCATCTCTTTAACCATCACTACATCCATCTCTTTAACCATCACTACATCCATCTCTTTAACCATCTCTACATCCATCTCTTTAACCATCACTACATCCATCTCTACATCCATCTCTTTAACCATCTCTACATCCATCTCTTTAACCATCTCTACATCCATCTCTTTAACCATCTCTACATCCATCTCTTTAACCATCACTACATCCATCTCTACATCCATCTCTTTAACCATCTCTACATCCATCTCTTTAACCATCACTACATCCATCTCTACATCCATCTCTACGTCCATCTCTTTAACCATCACTACATCCATCTCTACATCCATCTCTTTAACCATCACTACATCCATCTCTACATCTATCTCTACATCCATCTCTTTAACCATCACTACATCCATCTCTACATCTATCTCTACATCCATCTCTTTAACCATCACTACATCCATCTCTTTAACCATCACTACATCCATATCTACATCCATCCCTACATCCATCCATATCTACATCCATCTCTACATCCATCTCTACATCCATCCCTACATCCATCTCTACATCCATCTCTACATCAATCTACTCTACGTATGGATCTGGCTTTGCTGCAGTAGATTGGTGTCTTAAGCAGGACGGGGAGGCATTATGGTTACACTGAGCTTGTAAGTCACTTCAGTCAATCCCCCTGCCACACCAACCAGCCATCTACTCAGCCAGCCAGCCAGCCAGCCAGCCAGCCAGCCAGCCAGCCAGCCAGCCAGCCACCAGAGGCCATGTCTGCTTCTGCCCAGCTCCAATGTTCCAACCACCACCAGAAGGGCCTGGTGGCAGACAGACTCATCAACACTGCCTCCCAATTAACTGTAGCACAACACCTTGTGTTGTGGGGGGGAACCCATCACCGATCACCAAAGACCCAGTCAAAACAAATCCACCTTCTGGGCTGAGGAGAAAAAACCTCAAAGCTGATTGAGCCCCCTATAAAAACAAGAGCAGGATGTATTAGGACCACTTCAGATGGATGGAGACAAGACAGACAGGAAATTAAAGAAGAGAGGGATGGTGTTTTTTTGTTTACAGCACTCCTCAAGATTATTAAGAAGTTAAAGGCAGAGCTATTGATTAATGAAGGCAGAGATAATGTTTGGTATAAAAATAATCCTGCATTACAACTGTCAGGCATCATTGACATTATAATCATTCAATATAAATCAATGTTTGCCATTTCAAACCACTAATGGTAAGTTGTGTATAGTCACAAAATAGCTAGCTAAAGGCATTGGGTGAGTTTATTAGCTTAAAAACAACTGAATGTGAAACATGTACAGTATGTTTGGCAGGTTTTGCCAGGGGTATCTGAAACTGTGAAACATGGGGGAGGTTGCGAAAGTAATAACTACTAGGCAACAGTGGAACAGACTGATTTAAATTGCGGGCCCACTAATCAACCATATGTTATGGATTTTACTCCATAAGCCTTAATTAACATTTGTCTAATCTGTGGGTTATCTCCCCGATGCCGGTCCACTTCCCTGGAGGACCAGAGAGGTGTTACTGTTGTTTGTTCAGTCTGTCTGGTCCTGGAGTTTTCTCTCACTGGTGGTTGGTTATCATCTACAGCTATCCATCCCTTGTGTGTCCACTCCTACCAACAAACGGAGCACTCCGAGACTCATTTGAAAATTATCACTTTTGTGTACACGTGCGTGCTTCAGCCAGCCTACTCTATCACCAAAAGGGAGAATGCTTATTTCTATAAGGCATTGGCAGAAAATGTATGCTATATTTCCCTGTAAAAAATACTAGAGGTTTAGGGATGCCCCATGGGTATCATATTAAGTTTATCATTAACTCTTCCTGCTAGATTTTTGAAGTATCATAGCAAAGTACTCTGTGGCTCTGCTTTGCAATGAGCTGTGGCCATGGTGGTGTCCCTCCTGCCTTGGTGTCAAGCACTTCAGTGTGTCTGCAGCGATCTGAAATTCCCTAGATGCATGCTCCTCCCATTAACTCCACTTCCTGGATCTTTATTTTCCACATATTCCATCTCCTCCCTACAGATCTCTATATAGTACTAGGCCTCCCGGGTGGCGCAGTGGGTCTAGGGCACTGCATCGCAGTGCTAGCTGCGCCACCAGAGTCTCTGGGTTCGCGCCCAGGCTGGGCTGGGTTCGCGCCCAGGCTCTGTCGCGGCCGGCCGCAACCGGGAGATCCGTGGGGCGACGCACAATTGGCATAGCGTCGTCCGGGTTTGGCCGGTAGGGATATCCTTGTCTCAGTATGTAAAAATAAATGTAATAAAATGTATGCACTCTACTGTAAGTCGCTCTGGATAAGAGCGTCTGCTAAATGACTAAAATGTAAATGTAACTCTATTCAATCCGCATCGCGGAAGTTCGGCTTTACAGCGTGATTGAAATTTAAAGGCAACATGCCTGCCTTAGCGGAGACTGCATTCACGAGAAATATGTCGGCATATGTCGGCTCAGTCCAAAATTACCTTAACATTTCTATTGCGGAATCTGTAACGCTACAGCGATAAAGATTGAATAGAGCCCTTAGTCCTTTCACCCATACAGCACCTCACAAGGATAAACCAGAAACCATCCATGCTTTGTGCAGCCATTCGAATCCTTCATTTAGCTACTAAATGTATGTCTTCTCAAGGGGAGGATGGACAGTCACTGACTATCAGTAGCAGAATTATGACAAAGGAGGCTGGGCTCTCTGCCTTGCTGATTTAGGGGCTTGGATGTATTCTGGGACTCCCCGAGGAGTGTGTGTGTGTCGCCACGGCAGCAGAGAGTTCGCCCAGGCTTTAATGGGTTTCCTCGAGCAAACATGATTGGTCACAGTGTCAAGGGCCGTGGGCACAGCTCTTGGGGGATTATGGGATGGTCACAACAGGATAACAGGCAGGCAAGGCAGCTCTCCGGGAGGACCACTGACCTGTCGTTAGGAATGTAGTGTGTGTGTCTGTGTGTGCGTGTGTCATGTCTTCTTGACTGTGCAACCCCCATTACCCCCTGTGCAAGTGCATCACAGTATCACAGGAAAGCTTGCCTATATGGGGTTAGTGTTTACACCTCATCATAACTGATACTACAGCGCTACTCTCTCGCTCTGCCACACACACACGCACACGCACACGCACACACATGCACGCACCCCAGTGTCTGTGAGGACTCAGTAGAGTCGCAGATACTTCTTAACAGCTCATGTTCACAATGATCCTTTATTTCTAACTCTTTGTTTGGCCGGCTGTCTTTGTGTCCTTCGTGACCCTCCTTAACAAGCTGCCTTGTGTAGCAGGATCATTGTGTGTCACAGCACAGCTATACAAAACCTATCAATGTGGCCTTGAAGGGTTCTCCCTCCTATCCTTCTCAGCACTGAATGGTGCATTTCTATAATCTATTCTATAACATAGCATGCAATCATGACAGTTATCAGATTCCACAATGTTGTGCAGTACGTATTTAGATTTTAGTTCTTTAATTAATAGGTGTCCTCAATCTAATTATCCTGCAATATTATAGGTATCACCTACATTTCTGTTCTTATTCAAAGTTTCCAACACTGTCATCAATTAACTACAAACAAAAAATGCTGTGCGTATACTGTAAAGCTCACTTTAACAAGGACAGAAGTGTGAGTCATTAAGACAGTATCTTTATCTCTTATTTATTGAAAGAAATGTAGGAGCTATGACCTTACGGTGGGCCATCCTCATGCCAAATCCAGGACTTGTATTTATATACTTGTTATAAACTTGGCCTTGTGACTTTTTTTATCATGCTGCCGTGCTACAAACTTAATTCTCCCCAGAGACAGGATTCAGAACCTTGTTTCTTTGGAGAAGCCATTCACCGGATATACAGGCAAGGGGTCAGAGGTTAATGAGGATGACTTGATTATCAGGTTCGTGCCGAGCATTGATATGGAAACTGCATCGGTTTTGTGTACCCCTGTGTAGATAAAATAATTAAAAAGCATATTTCCAACCTGCTGTGCGTGTGAGGATCTCACCGTCTTCTCTCTCTGACTTCTTGTCTTCGCAGTACACGAAACAAAGTTACAGCCTATTAGTGTCAATAAAGCTGATTCATAGTTGATAGTTTGCCAATAAACTTCCAGTATTAACACCATTACATGTATATAAGTTAAATAGCTTATCACATGTGCTTTCAAGAGGCCTAATGAGAATAAAATGAGAGGTGGAAATACAACAGTATATCCACTCACTACACTCCACTGGACATGATGAAATACCATCAATACAGGATAGGGTTAAATTATAAATACAAAGTCAAAAGGTCAAGCACACAATATCTCTTAATAAAATAAGTCTTAAATAAGTCCTTTTCAGGTTCTTCTAAGAATAGCCTTCATTACCTGGCCATGGCTACAGGCTGTGGGGCCATATCTAGAAGGGATACGGTTTTTGTCAAATTCACGTCAAAAGTTGATTTTTATTTTTTATTTTAGTTAACCCTAACCCATTCCCTAACCTTAACCTAATCTGCTACGTCTATTCTCCTAACTTGCTGTGTAAATTCTCCTTCAACAAATTTCAACAAAAGCTGTATCCCATCTAGAAAAAAAACAGGCTCTGGCAGAGAGGATCACACCAATCATACTGAACATTGCTTGCTGAACCTAGACGTGTGAGTGACAATGATATAAAATATATAATTAACTAAAAAGGTTACAGCATTTGTCATTTCAACTATTTGTCCTTGGTACCTTTTGACCAAATCCATTTAAAAATCACATTATTTGGCTGTACAGATTGCATAATACATATTTAAATCAAATCAAATGTATTTATAAAGCCCTTCTTACATCAGCTGATATCTCAAAGTGCTGTACAGAAACCCAGCCTAAATCTGGTATTGGCTACAATGCTACTACAATGTTGATTGGTTTAGGCTAGCAGAGAGTTAGGTTAATGGACACACTAAATGATGTCTGACATCAGAGGCAGACTTTTCAGCAACTTTCCAACCTTTCTATGAAAAGAAGGAAGAAGGCTTTCATTCCTGACACGGCCTCACAATGACAAAACCACATCATGATTTTTCCCATTGACTCCTATCATCAGTCTCATCTGTGTTGGCTCACAATGTCACCGAATAAAGAAAGATCTGGGAGTGAAAAGGAGACTTTGTTTGTAAAATCCCCGATTCAATAGCTCTGGATTAGACAACAGATACAGTACAAGTCGAGAGAAGCTTTGACCAGCTCCAAGATCCATTTGCAGCTCTTGAGCACAGCTGCCATCCATCAAACACTTAGAGCCGTCAGACCTGGGGGAAAGTGAGTGGCCATAAGAACAGAACTGTGGACAAAATGGAATAAAAAGGCCAAAGCTCTGTGGGCACATAAAACAAGAAGGTCAGTAACCTAGTGTCCTTTTCACACACTCTGTCCACTAAAGGAAACAGGGAGGAAATAAGAGTGGTGCCCTGACATTTTAAACAGACACTTTACTGACCATGAAGAGTCCATTTCAAAGGCCAGTTGGCTCAACAAAGCAGAAGGTGTGATACAAACTGCATTGATCTTTCCCTATGCTTTACCTGTCTGTCCAGTATGAAAACTGGCATGAATTTGAGGTGCGGGCGAAACTGCCGTATGCCACTGAGTATGGGTTGTTCATTTCTGAACACATTTGTAATGACACATGAGAAGTTTTGTTTTTTGAAAATGGTAAGTTGACTGAAATTCTGGTAAGTTGACTGAAATTCTAGTGTTTCTAGAGAAGCCATTAGGTTATTTGGGAAGTCTATATTTAATTAAACCAAGAACTGGCTTTGTTCCATTCTTTGATACTGGTATCTTCTTTCTTATCAATTATCAATTTTGTCCCAAGGATATGCCCAGGGTATTATGCAGCCCCAATGTCATCATTTTATTCCTTTAGTACCTGATTGGTTGATCACTCTTATAACCAAATTCACCGCACAGCACAATAAGAAGTGGAAAGTGATTTTAAATTGTTTTAATGAAAAACAATTTAAGTTCAGTAAATAGTAAGACAGATTGGAATAAACCAGTGTTATTATTTAGGAAGGAGACAGAATAAAACTTACCCAGATCGGAATTTAATAATG